>NC_092693.1:10045883-10185883 GCF_964275005.1 Diadema setosum | reverse complement strand
GCAAAACCGTTTGCTAACATAACATAACATATGTTATGATATACTCTACTTTGTTACTACCTTACTTAGATTATGGGATATTTGCACGGGGAAACACTTGTTCTACTTTACTATACAGAAAGAATATCATTATTACAGAAAAAAAGCCGTTCGTATCATTTGTCGCGGAGAAGTCATATTAATGATTTATTTCACGAAAATAATATTTTAAAAATTCATGATTTATACCGTTTGCAATTGGGACAATTCGTGTATAAACTCACCAACCATTCTCTCCCCTATGTATTTGATTCTATGTTTATTAAAAATGAAACTGTTCATGCGTATCCGACTCGTCAATCCCATGAAAATCATTTGTCTCTGACTAGGACAGTTTTTGCAAAATCTTTATTTTCCTTTTCTGGACCAAAATTCTGGAATTCTCTTGATAATAGTATAAAAGAAGCCTTGAATTTTAATATTTCTTTAAAGTTAAAGAATCATTTAAAAACTTAATAATTATGCAACATAGTAAGTTACTCTTATTTGTACTTTTGACTTTCAAAATTATTGAAGAGATTCAAGAGAGCTGTCTTGTGATTGTTAATGTGCGTCCTTGTGTGTGCATGTATGTGTTTACTGTCTGTCTTTTTTTTTCTATCTCTTAGGTAAATTGTCTTTTTTTTTTGTCAATTTGATTTCTTCCCCCTTTTTATGAGGGGACTGCATACTACAAGCTCTGCTTTTTAGCAGTCCCCTCCATTTCCATCAATTTTGTTTCTGACTTTACCATAATGATATAGCATTTATTTGTGTCTCTGTTAATAATTTACCTTTGTCTTTATTACATGTTATTATGTTCATCACATTGTTGTACCGATTTCTTGACATTATCTGTATATGTGAACATTTTATTATATTCCTAATTATTTTGTTGGAAATAAAATAAATCAACTTGAACTTGAACTTGCACATAACATAACACAACATAACGTAACATAGACATAATTAATAGACAAAAAATGTACCCCCCTAGAATCATTACTTATGTTACACTCCTGTTATGTTACACGCTATATAAACACATCTATTTATATTAACTCAAATTTCACAGAATCGCCTTGGTCTATAAACGCCTTCTATTGTTCACTTGAAAAATTCCGCCTTTCCCCTCATTTTATATCATTGCTACTTTTACCCAAGTGCAGTTATCACAGCTCTTGTCTAGCTCTGTCTCTATTAAAGTCATTTCCGCAATTGACCGTATATTGTCTTCTCCCTTCTCACGCTACGCTATATATTTTCGATATATATATCTGCAGGTCGCTGTCTCCGCTGTAATTATACTCGTCACTTCTGTTGCATTGTTATGATGTCAGTCTTGTTGTCATATTCTCCTGTTTCCATGTCAGTCTTGTCATGAAACGACATAATTTTGGACATTTTTTTTTCTCAGAGCGGCCTACATATAACAAACATTATTTGTGTTTTTTTTTTCAGTCGGTCCATTCATTATTGTGTACGTACATTAGATATTGTTAATCATGGTGATTTATTACAATCGAAAATTGCACGGTTTTACCATGTTTCCCTGCTATAATGTTTCGCTTTTTTATATACCCTCTACATGTATCGTTCATTATACCGGTACATACCCCATATGCTACAAAAGAGTGAAGTGTATGTTATGTTTAATCGAAGATAAAAAGAAAAAATGAAATCATGTGAATTGAAAAATTATATAATATAACGAATGACAGGGGACATTCCCTCGATGTATGTTTCAATGATGAAAACAGCTAATATGGATGTAGATGGAATATCATATATACACAATGCATATATACATTTATATATATATATATATATATATATATATATATATATATATATATGTTCACTTTAAGTAATGCCTAGTAACGAATTTAGTTTGAAATCATGAATAACATTCTAGCAGTTGAAAGCAGCAAAACAAGTGCTTCATGTATAGAGCGCCTGCCAGTTCTCAACGATTACCACACTCTGAAATACAATAATGCGTACATTGTGCAAAGGCAATGAAGAAAAAATATTCTGTGAACAACTTATGCTTATGTATGTACATGAATGTATATGTACAATGGTGATACAGAAACCAACAAATCAAATCAAATCAAATAAAATCAAATCAAATCAAATAACGCGTATGTTTCTCTTAATAGAGAATGATACACGATGAGTGATGATTTTATTCCGCTTGATTATGCAGAGAATTATTGTATATTACGGTTTTTCTAATGAGGATGACTCAGTTGGGGAAAATAAATGGATAAATGTGGAACGAGCTTACATTTGCAAAACAGCCATCATTTTGGTCGATCATCCGTTGAAGATGGAGACAACCACAAAACAGGTATCAATAAATCATCGTTTGTTACTGTCTAGCTACAGTTCGTGTATAATAGTTTGATGAACTCTCCGTGTTCATGATATGTCAAAGACAAAATAGATATCATGACAAAATAACTCTCCTACGGCAAGTAAGCCTTCAAAATCAACACAATTTGTGCGTCTTCAAAATCTTAGAAATCGTTTTTTTTTTTTAACCAATCCAATATGAATTAATTCAAGGAAATAAAGGTCATCGATTTGCAGCCTCATTAAGCTGTTTTTGAGCTTGCACCCGATCGCTGCTAGGTTTTAGTAACTGAAATTTCCATATCTTTGCTGCTTCACGTTTACATTATTTCATCTTCCGTTGTGGGGAGCTCAACAGGTAATACCATAACACCTACAACCCCCTTTTCTCTCCACAGTCTCCCCCCCCCCCAGTTCTCATTGTAAGCACGTATAGTCAGTGATGCCCTTTTACAGGGCTAGATCACTTAATAGCGTTGCCGATAATCATCACAGGCAGATCTGAGTAATCAAATTCATCAACTCTTCGAGAGCTCGTTTGCTGACGCTATATGCGACGACCAACTAAAAGTCCAATACCCGTAGGCCAATAATTCGCCGATACTTGCGTCGTAGAAAAACAGATAAATGGGACAAAATAAATGTAATATGTCAAGAAAAATCTTCTTGAAAGCAAGAGATTATTACGCAGAGGGTTAAGGTGTGGTCTGATTTTTCTTATTTGTCTCCCTCTGTACAAATTAGGTTCGTAAGATCGCAATTGCTGATAGAGGCAAATTGAAAAAAAAAAAAAATCATACCACAAAAATGTTCTTCCCGGCTTGATTTACGTAATTTTGTCTCCGAACTTTTTCAGTAATTTTCACAGATTTTCGAATGTGTGAGTGTGTGTGCTTGCGAGCGCGCACGTGCGAGGGTGTGTGTGTGTCTGTGTGTGTGTGTGTGTGTGTGTCTGTGTGTGTGTGTGTGTGTTTTGGGTTAGCTTACTTGTCTGCCTCCAAACATGTTTGATAGAAAAACGTAATGGTAGTGGCTAAGGAGCAATGGGGAGCGATCTAAAAAACAACCTTCCATGCTCCTAGGAAATCATTTGTCCCTTTGTAGACTATTCTTGATCACAATCCTGCGTCAACGACGACACTACAATCATACCGATAGCAATCCACACCATGATTTTCTGAAGTGAATAAAACAGCTTAGCTCTTTTTTTTTCTAAGGTTTTCATTTTCAGGTTGCTTTATTTCTCCGCTTGTGCAACGGAAACATTATGACAAATCAACAACGTTCACATCAAGACGTTAATAAGAATATTCAATGAGTGCTTTTTAGAAATAAGTATAATTAATTGTCAGTACATCAAATGTTTTAAAGGCATATATTGAGCTTTCTAGAAACGCACTCGTCTCGTTTTTCATTAGAATTTGTTATTTGCACTCATTAGGATTATATCGGACAATAATAGTTCGCGAATATGAGATGGGCACGTGTACTGCCTTTAATTCACCTACACAGACGAATGACAGAGAGAGAGAGAGAGAGATAGAGAGACAAAAAAAAAAGTTCCGTTGATTTCAGGATACTGTACATTATTGATGCCACAGAGATGTGACAGCAGGCACATTCCGTCGAGTGAAAATCGAAAAGCTGTTGTTTAAAAAAAAAGTAGGCAAAAACATATAGCAAGTCGCATCCCCTATCGAGCTGTGATCAGTAATCTATCCACGCCATCGAATGACAAACCACATCTCCTTGTAACGAATGACGCATTGCATCCGAAACCTTCATTGTAATTACATCGATCCCCGCTCAGCGTCGGAGCGACCTTCCATTTATATCTTATCTGGGCCAGACTCCAAAAGATTTCGTGTCCATAGCAATATCTAAGGAAGATCTGGCCGAGTTAACAGCTGTGTGATGGATTTGTAAAACTGCAAAGAATGCACGTCTCTTTCATATATTAATGACGTTCAGAGCTTGTAATACTTTCTGACTGATTCTCTGAACGTGCCTTTCAGCAAACAAATTTTAATAACACTCTCTGGCTAGAAAACAGTGACAAACATATTTTGAAGGTTTGTATCAAACGTTATAAACATATTCTTATATATAATATATATAATATAATTATATGATTTGTATAAATGTCAATACATGTGTGAATATATAGGGCTTACATACAAATTACAAATGAGATTTGGCTGAAAATTCAATAAAAAAATATCTTATTATATCTTTGTATTTCTTAACTCTTCTAAGTTTAAATTTCATTGGGGTGGTAAAGTATTGGTGGAAATGAGGATTGAGCTTTTAACTTTTTGCCAGATACTAAGAAACCACGTATAGAATATTACAGAACATTCCGCCTTAAGAGGAATTAAAAGTTTATTTGATGAAAATTGATTTTTAAATGGCTGAAATATCCAAAAGTAAAGCAAAACAAAGCGATCCTGATAAAAGCTGGATCCCACCTTTTATCAGTATCACTTTGTTTTTGGATATGTCCGCCATGTCCGCCTTGATATGTCCGCCATTTCAAGACCAATTTTCATCAAATAAACGTTGAATTTCTCTTGGAATTACATGTTTCATAAGAGGTTTCTGATTATCTAAGCAAAAAAAAAAAAAAAAAAAAAAAAGAAATAGAAACTTGAAGCCACGTCTCAACCGAAACTACATTGAACTATATCGTCTCTTTAACGAATGACAGACGATTATTCTGATTTTGATTTTGTGATATTAATGTGACTAACAAAAGACATGGCGAGGGAACATGCAAGTTATGCTGAGTCGAGGGGAAGGTGCATTCCATTGTCTTTTGTTAAACATTTCAATACTTTAGCAATGATTGACAGATGAGGTCACAAGAGGAATATTGGTTTGGAAGGATTTTTTTTTTTTTTGTGGGCGTTCCCAAGTAATCTGAAGAAAAATAGAAGAAAAAATCGTTAAAGATATATGAAATGTTTCTAGATATTCATTTCACCGCAAAAGTGATGTTGAGGGTATCATAAATCAACACAGATCAACATGCATTTGGATTTAAGGGGCCCTTTAATGAACAAACCAAAATTTCAGTTAAAAAAAAAAATCTACCGTTGGTTGGTGTGATTTTCATCCACCTCTTGAAATCAGATGAATACGACAGGACTACTTACGCTGCGCGGAGTAATACTTTATCCGGTCAACAGAGAGGATTTTCAGGGGCGCAACACAGTATAAAATAGCATGCAATATGATTAGCATCGACTACCAATTTCAGCAACCTGCGCTTTCCGGCGAGGATTTTATTTATGATAGTGTCAGTTAGGAGCTGTCGTCTCAAAAAAAAAAAAAAAAAAAAAAAAAAAAAAATTGTCACCCATAAAGGCATGGTCAAGAAAGGAATTTAAGCTATTACTAGGTGAAGACGCTCAGATCCGGCTATACTTTTCGATGACATGAAATTTGATTAGATAAGTTGGTGGAGTGGGAAAAGATCTAAGGCGCTCAGGTAACGACCCGCTTACACTTCCGTCTGATTAGAATCTCAATTACGGAGCAGCGGACCAAATTGATGTACAACCTTGAAATCAAATTCCTTCGGTTCTATTCACTTGTGCCCTGCACATCTTCTCATATCTTTATGACGTCATTTTTTCGTTTGGTTTATAAAACGATTGTATGTTTCCGAGTGAGAAGTTGGGGCGTTTTTCAGGAATCATGTCAATATTCCACTATAAAAGTCTTACGTTCATAAGAACTGCACACAGATTTACTAAATAGTCAGTTTACTTCAGATGGGAGGGTTCAACTGTGCTCCCAACTACGAAGATTTATGAAGGAAGGAAGAAAAAAACGTTACTTCAATATGGTAATTGGAGTAAGAGTGAGCCTTAGCTGCAGAAGAGCGTGTCGATTGAACAGTGAACGGCAGTGAGGGACGAATTCCAAACCGAGCAAGTAACGGTTGCAGGAGTCGATAGAGGGTGCAGAGAGGGACATTTCTGCAATGCTCCGATGGGAAGATTCCCGCATTGGTTGTCATCTATTTCTAGGAGTATGAGGGCTTTCCTCTGTAAACTATCCAGAAACCCAAGTGCAGTGGTGTCGGCTCCAGCTCATCTTTACCCCTCCCCTATTTTTTCTCCTTTCCTTCATTCATTCATTCATTTTTTCCTATATACCACATACACAGTCATACGCCCATTACTGTATACGCTCATATTCTATAAAACGAATAGTTATAGAATGAGCCTTTGCAGCAGTGTATGCCACAAGTAAACCTAAAAGCTATATTTTGCAAAAGCTGTTTTGTTTCCTTCTGCTTCTGGATTGACACAGTTGTCCAGTGTATAGTAAACGCCTGATGCCTGGTTTCGTTTCGGGGTTGTTGTTTGTTTGTTTTTTCGTTGTTTTTTTTTTTCATTTCCAACACACATGATTACAGCATTTGAACACACATATACTAATGATACAATAATGCGATGAAAAACAAACTATGAACCATAATACATTTTTATAATTTTTAAGACAAGTACAGAAAAAAAATGGTTGGAAATGGAGGGGACTGCTAAAGAGCAGAGCTTGTAGTTTGCTGTCCCCTCATTCAAAAAAAAAATGTAATACTTTAATACTTAATACTTTAATCTTTAATTCTCAAAGTACTGCTCAAGGCATTATATAATGTTCTCAGACCATGTAGACACGACATAAAATGATAACACCACTCTTACTTTAGATTTTGAGTGTGTCCCTCAGCACGATTGTTTGCTTTTTTTCGGGCGGCAAAAAAAAGAATATTCAATTTTTCAGTCGCAATGTAATAGTTGGCAGGTGTTTGTTGAATCATGTGCATTTTTTTAAGGGGGGGGGGCAAAGTTGTGCTTGCCTTCATGAATTCAAGTGTTCATAGGAAGCAACAGCAGATTGAATGTGTACATCGATTTTGTGACCTTCACAGTTGCCGCGTAAAGCATGAAACATCTGTCCTCGTAATGAAAACACATAAAACAAATGATTTAAAAAAATACTGCCAAGCAAAGTAGATTGAATGTACCATTTTTTCTTGCTCGACAAGGTACTAACACGACTGAATATTTATAGAATGTTCTAATGTATCAGGACGAGTGAAGCAGGCGGTAGAATTGACACTCCTGTAGTTTTGAAGACGACGGTGTATACAAAAAAAACCTTCTTAAAATTTATGCGCTGTGAGTGATCGCGGAATGAGTGAATATTAACAGACTGCCGCACGAGCGGGAAATAGGGAAAAAGGTTTTAAAACTCAAAGGAGGCGTTCCACGATGGCATAAAGGACTTTTCAAGGAACGAACTTACATACATTATGATTGCGTAGAACAATCAGAGGAGCGTGTGATTTCTACCTCACTTTGCGCTCCAGTTATTTTTACTCACCGCTTTAGATATCGTTAGCATACCTTGAATACATGATTGCTGTACACTAGTCGAAGCTTTTGGTACTTACAATTCATTACAACTTTCACACGTCGCAGGTAATCACTTAATTTTGTTTAAGGGAATGAACAGTTTGTGTTTCTAAATTTTTACCTTTCTTTCTTTTCAAATCAAATTCCGTCGTTTAATATCTCATTTGGTCATCATCGCCTCCAAAAATAAAAACAGCACAGAAACATTAGATTAGTTTTATTCTTTAATATGATTTAAATCTTTTAGAACAGTCCATTACTACCGCAAATCATCTGAAGTCATTTAATGCATTCCGTTCCCCTCTTATTGTCTATTTTCTTTTGCAGCACATCTTGTATTGTTTATAAAATTCATTTCTTCTGTGTAACATTTTGCATTTGTTCTGTCCATCGTTGTAAGTAATATTTTCGGCTTTTCTTTTCTGACTGCATTCATTGAAAAGAGTTTCGTTGAGGATCTACATCTTCAAAGAAACTGTTTTCTTCATTTTTTTTTTGCGCATAAAGAGATTAGAGATAAGTTAGGATTAGAGATAAAAAATAGAATTGTATCATATTGATACAAGTGCAATTTTACGGATCACCTTATTAATTTAGTAAAGGAAGAATAAATCCCACTTGATTCTTAAACATGTACTCTGGTAAGAAGACAGCAACAACAACAACAACAACAACAACAACAACAACAACAACAACAAAAACAACAGCAAAAACAACAAAAACATTATTCATCAGTTAACGTAACGGTGGATTCGAATCAGCTAACACAGGATAGATTGACCTATATCTATTCAAAATGTATAATGTAAACCCGGATCAAATTCTATGATAAGAGGACAGTTTATTTGTGATAGAAAACGGGCGTCAAACTATTGGCCATGTCCTCCTAACCCGGTGGGAGTGAAAACTGGTGAAATCTATTTTTGGTCCCCATGGGCCAGTGACATTTAAAGGATAACTGATGACCAGTCCAAAGGGTTATACTGACTGTGTTATTAGTAATTCACACGCCATAACGAGGCAGCTCCATTGCGAATTCTTCACAGCGCCGTTAATAAAGGATGAGCGTAGGCTCCAGACTTAATTCGAAATAGATTACGAGGCGATCGGCTTTATCTATTTTTTTTTTCCATATAGCGAGGTTTTAACAATGGCAACCGTCAAACGCATTAACATACGATTTTTTTTTTTAAATCCACGCAAAGGGTAAATATCATCATCACACACGGTTGAATTCCCCAATACATTGGCGCCCAACATGGTCAGATGGATTAGAATAAGCGAACTGGTTAACATCTCTACTACCTTGAATTGAGAAAGATTTGGGGACTAGATTTCGCGGAAGAAGATTTCGAACTTGTCAATCTGTATGTGTTGGAGCGTTGTCAGTAAATGTTAATATTCAGAACAGACTGACAGATCTGAATACTAAAAGCAGGATTTATCTAATCATAATGTATCTTAATTGAAGGAAAAACATACACTGATTCAAGAATAGGCTGTAAGAGGATTAGCTCGAAGGCTTAAATAAGTGAAATGCATTATTGCATCGATAGAAAACAGGTTGGTTCACATTGTGTCTTGTAAGTCCATTTTAAATTACCACCGGATACAGTCTCTCATTTAAATTCTTTGTATTTGGATTTTTTTTTTCTCTGCGGAAGCATTTGATAAAAGAATATAAACCCCTTCTCCTTCTCGTTATTTTGCAAGCCCTACAGCGCATCATATTGAACTAGAATTTGTCTTTGAAGGATGGTTATTGTGAGTGAAATTGATGACGTCAAAGCTGCAGGTCAACAAACTAAAAAATGGGATTGTTAGAATTAAGAGCGCAATAACCTTGAACTTCGGTAGTCGTGGACATCCGAATAGCTCTGATGATAATTTTACTTTATTGGATACGTAGTGTATCTATATTTTGAATAAAACCATTGATCAGTTTACAGTAAGCAACTTATAGATAAGTGAATAGAACGAATTTATGTGCGACCATATTGCAGACTGTTTAAAAAAATGAGGGTAAAAGCAAAATCATATGCGGAAACATGGATGTGATACGCACATACATTTGTTGATTGCTGACTACATGACCAAAGAAGAGTAACACGCTCCTGAAAAGCGATGATTATAATTTTAATCAGCTTTGAATTGTAACTGTATGTGCAAGGTTCCCATTTGACTTAGATATAGCTGGTCGCATAATATGAAAATGTGATTGTGGGAGGAGAAGGTTTTCTATCGACAATTTCCCGGTCAAGTTCTGCCTTTTTCAAAAACAAACATACATAAATGAACAGGCAAGCAAATTAAAACTAATAAAAATGGGGAAAAATTTAAAAATACAGCATATTTGTAATCATAACTTCAAGAATATAATGTTATGTTACAAGTAAGTTATCACTGGTGAGATTTTATTTCGCTCTATCTGACGATGGGCTTACTTTGAAATTTTTAAAAATGGCGCTTAGCTCGTTTTTGAGACGAAACTCTTCATTGTATACAATGCATATATCGCGACTGTTGCAATATATCCTATCAGTTCAGACGGCGGATCTAAAATTCTACTGTAAAGGTTTCCTGTCAACATCCAGACAGCACTAGTTAGAGGTTAATAAAAAAGGGGAAAAGAACTGTTTCATTTAATGTGTCTATAAATGTTGTGTGCCATCCGTGCGATGAAGCGAGACGAACGTGATACTGGTTTACTTGCTCGGGAGAACATCCATACACCGACTGACTGTTTGGCAGGAATGATTGCTCGCTTTCAATTAGTCGCCATAGCAAATGAGTCTGCTCTTCCGCAACCTGGACGAACTCACATTCAAACATACAACCCAATCAATATGGAAATTGGAGTTTAAAGCAATACCGAGGATAATAAGAGAGAAAGACACACGAAGCGCATAACGATTAAACTTCAAGGTCTCGATTTCACGGAGTGCGAGAAGAGAAAGACACGCACAGAGAGTCTCTGAGTGACATTGAATACATCATAGTTGAACGGCTATACTCATGTATTAAAAATTCCTGAGCAGAAGTGGTATTGCTAAACGTATCTTCCACACAAAGCAATTCAGAAGCCAGCCACTTTTCTGACCACTTGAAGAGTTTGTTTGCAAAAACCGATAAGTCCATATTTGCCAAACGGAGATATTTGCGATTAAAGGTCAAGAAAAATAAAGAAAATAATAAGAAAATTTTTGCTTCTTTTGACCATAACTTCAAAAATGCACCTTTATATGTAGTGACCAATATATCATTTAAAAGGTATTATTTTGTACTTTATGACGGAGACCGTACTTCAAAATCTTCAAAAATGGACTTATCGGTTTTTGCGAACAAACTCTTCACTTACTCCCGTATGCCCTTTAAAAATGCAACCAACACCATTGTGGCATATAGTGTCTGGCGATATCTTAATTATTGACATAAATAAAAGACACGCCCACGAAAAAGAAGAATGATCTCTACACCCATTACAGTCTATATTGCTGATGTCGATTTTTCATCAGCTTAATTGAAATGACGTCAGCTTCCGAACTTCAAGTAAACGTTTATTTCACCCATCTATGCGTCAAATTTCCACTCCATTTTCCATGCTTCTCCTATTCGTTACGATGAAGCATAGAAGTTATAGAAAGAACTGTTAATTCATATTGACGTTAAACATCTGCATCTGTTCTTCCATGCAATTCGCAAGAGAAACTTATTATTTTTTTTTCTAAATTTTCTCACTTTCAAATGACACTGTACCATGAAATACTACATGGTGAATCACAAAATGGTTATGTGTTAGAAAAAAAAAACCCTCATCAAACTGACATCGATTCAAATGACACGAACAAAAATGACATTTTTTTTTTTTTTGGTACGATGATAGGAGGTCTGCCAATTCAAACAAAATCCATGACTGAGTTGTACGTCGGTCAGTACCTATAGCGGACACCATAAGTCACAAAGATACACCTGAAACCCATGTTTGCTATTATAGGCCGCTCAACTGTTTATATATATATATATATATATATATATATATATATATATATATATATATATATATATAGGGTTTTGCCGTTAAAAAAGTCGCTCTCAACGAATGAAACCGACTTTCTTCACTTCGACTCTTCTACCACCCGACATACCTGTTGATGTGTCTCAATGGTTCATCTGGCAGACTGTCACTGGCAGCCAAGGGCAACATGGTTAAAGTGCTTTGGTCATACATTTCAGTTTTGTTTGTACGTGTACTTGTGTGTATAATGATGCGTGTATTTCTTCTCATATTGATAAATGTACGATGTGCCCGTTTAAACCCTTTTGAGGACGAGCAGATTTTCCTATAGCACACACTTTCCACTTAGACACCTGCTCAAGAATGCTCGGGACTAGTCTTTAAAGGCATTTTATTTACTATTTGCAGATGAAACAAAACCCCCAGCGTTAGTGCTTCAAAATAGTTCTAAAATATGAGTTAGGGATGGGAACAGCCAATGTAAAAATTTTAACCAGTACAGGGTGCAATCAATTTTATGTTTTGTTAAATGTACAAAATGTGAACAAAAGCTATAATAGAATTGTTTCTAGAATAAACCATCTACAGTTGTGGTTTAATGAGAAAAATAGTAATATCTCCTTATATTTTAGGTTTTATTTAGATTTTTATATGGTAGGATGTTTTGTGATACAACGGACCTACACATATGCATCAAATGTGATAACTCTGACATTTTTCAAATCACTGCTCCCAATGGTTAACAATACTTTTAACGAGTTAATAAAGATATATTTTTTCTTCTTTGCAAGAGATTTTACTTTTCGCTCCATACAATAGATAAGAGACTACGACATGGTCACATAGTGCAGTTTGGCCTCAGACCCAAGTGGAGGAGTTAGTGCTCAGGTTTTCACGCTTGCGAATCGATGGCATTTCTATATGGAAGCAAAGTTTCCTCCTTCTCTGAAGTATTAGGCACGAAGTCATCCCCACGCATGTTTATGTTGATTATTGTAACTAGAGGTCTCAGACCGTACCTATAGCATTGTAAACCATTTATTACAACTGTGGCAATTATCAAACGGATGTGGTTTTCTTTTTCTCGCGTAAGTATCACTTCCATACATAATCGTCAAGAGCAGGTGGAGCCTCACTGCGTCCAACATTGTTGGAAATAAAAGAAATAAAAAGAAAAAAATGGGGGTGCGTGCACCCCCTTTGATTTTGCAAAGGCGCCTCCCCTTTACAGAATTCCAGGATCCACCCCTTGAAGGAAAGTATAGGCCTTTCAATATAGGGTTTTCGTTTGATGTCACAAAAGGGCTGGTCAGCTGCCTGGACAAGGTCAAGCTGACCACACCATCTCATTCCATTCATGGACCTCATCAATTACTGCTTTTCCACATCCATTGGCATTTCAAGTTGTCAGCGGTAAACACCTCTTCAAGCACTTGTAACCACGATATAAAAACCAACAAACTAATCTTGCTATTATATAGCTGTAAAACTTTGGAAAAAGAGTAGCATACCTGTAATTGCGATCAAACGATAGCACTAAAGCTTTTAGAAATTCTCACATGGCAGGTGACTGGCTTATCAGTCGACTGTGACGTCACTAAAGAAAATTTTCTTTTTCCTCTTTTAATGTTTTTCAATGACACATACTCGAGCAGGCTATAATTCTCGCGAGATGTCTTCCGTTATGTAGAAAGATGTAGGAGTCTTGTTAGAGGCGTTTTTTTTTTTTTCTATTTCTTTCTGAGAGAAGAAGTGCGAGGAGGAAAAAGAACAAAGAAGAAGGAAAAAGAAAGAGCAGGCAAAAAGAAAGAAAGAAAAAGAAGGATGACCAAGGGGAAATAGGAAGAAAAGTTGTTGTAAACAGGATGGAATCTGCCCAATATTCTCTCTCATTGTCTATAAAGCAAAGATTTCCGTCAGCGCCATCCCATCCAACAAGCTTTTGCAAAAGGAGAAGGTCAATATCGCGGAAACACCATTCATGCAAGAAACAACGAAAGAGATGTGACACCTGCCGCCAAATTTTGTGGTAATATCAACTCATTTAAACCGTTAACACGCGTGGACGTACATGTGAATAGAAGAGAGCTCGCTCTGGTCCCCTGATGTTGAACTTGCTGAAATTAATATAATGATCTGACGCTCATCGTTTACCCATATCCTGAATGCGTGCAATGCCACGAGTTTGCATGGCGAAACATTCCAGCAGCTGAAATTAATGAAAGATAATGGGGCATGAAAAATCGTCAAAGCGGAAAGATCGTAGACTGATTTGTTGGTACAATCAAGGAGGTTCAAGAGAATGGAGTCACAACTGTCTTATTTGCTTTGCTGGATGTTCGATGCCGCCACTCAAAAATATTTGAAGCATGTGCCAAACAGGATCTGCCACGCGATAGGAAGACAATAGACTCGTGTCTCCTTGCATAATCACCAGCCACTTTCTAAGAAGATATTTCTTTGTGATGGTAATTACTTTTCGCTATCCCGTCTTATAAAAGGTAGGTTGTACTGACACGAAGACGCGCGAATAGTTATTGGGCAAAAAATACTGAAATAAAGATGAAAATTACTCGACTGGGCATACCCGGGCACTAATCTGACATATCTATCAATAAAGAATTGTACTTGAAGATTATTCCATATTAGTTTTATTTGCGGAAATGAAGTGGAAAAGTGATAAAACCGGCTTTCGAGGATGGTACAGTTTTAAACATTTTCACATGATACAGCTCTGATTTACACTTTTGCACAAAGTTCTGGACGGGATTGGCTTTTGTTTTACATGCTTTATCATTAAGTGAAATTTCATTTCATTTAATAAATAAATAAGCAAAATATGGCCAACATTATGTTAACGTTCAAAATAATATCTTCAGATTGCTCAGCAAGACGGCGGCATCGAACATCGATCATCAAAGGCACAAATGCACCTGTGGAATTCTTTTGTACATCAATAGAAATCTGACAACTGTTTGAATAATTACAGCCAGTTGGAACTCCAACTCTCAAACCTCCTTGGTACAATGTATTATGACTTCCTTTAACATGTACACACACAAATACAAAATACACAATTATGCATATATCTGATATGTTTATTTACTATTGTATGTGCAGGTATGTTATAATATGTGTGTGTACATGACAATTATGCGCATGGTATTAGGTTTGAGTTTGTGTATATGTGCATGTGCATGTGCATGGGGGATTCTTTTGTGCTAATTAGAGCATGTCTGACGTCTGAAAATCGTGACAGCCAATTTGTTGTCTCTTGTACACCACCTGTATATAAACACGCGAGCTGCTGGAGAAGAAATAAAAGTGACCGGAAATTTGCGCAACATTGTCGAAAAATAATGATAACACCAACAATAACTGCAACAACAACAACAACAACAACTTTAGGTCTTTTCTACTAAAATGATGAAAACATCTCTAAACAGGACGAACAGAAATTACAATCTTGGATCACATGGTTATGACGTCACTAAAAAAAAAATCAGATTTACTTATAAGGAATGCATTAGTTTTTTTTTTCCATAATCTCTTTAAGGAAAAAGAGTACAAATGAAGATTTGTTCAATAACTGCGTAAGTAACGCAAGAGATGATTAAATGAGACATCGAGCAATACCTCTCATAATATGATAACATAGTATCTGCTAACGAATTCCGTCTTTGTTCGGCCTTTCGAAAATAAGAAAACGAATACTTTACAATTATTCATCAAGAGTGAACCAAAGTGCATGTATAAGTAATTATATCGAAAAAAATGAGGCGTTTCACGTCTTTTATAGAAACTAAAAACAAATGTAGCATACTATTACAAAAAATAACCAATAAGAATTGAGCCTTTTTTTTCTATTTTGAGAGCTACTCTTTTCCACTTTCATGAAAATATTGCGAGCAATCAGCTGTAACATAATTAGGCTCAGCGCAATTATTATTAGGGGAAGATATTTTAAAATTTTTCTTTCATCTCTTTCATCAAAGGGAAGATGTGAATGTAGTATATGAACATCACAGTTACTCGAAATATTGACAGTTGTTGTTCCACGGTGTCAGCATATCTAGCAATGGGGTATTACTACTAGTTGCTCTTTTGTCTTCTTCCGAGCTGTTATGAAGAATTGACATAGTGATTGCTGTCAAGCGAAGGCTAATGGAACCAGGTCTGTCACATAATGGTGAAGTAGATATTGTGACATGATTAACGAGGATACCGCTTCTTGTTCAGCAAAAGATAATTTTTTTTTAAACGATGCTAGTTATAGTTGCAACTGTAAGGTAAGGGAGGCATGGCTTTACCTCATACATACCATGTTATTGTGCGAATATGTATTACCAACAACCTTAACGCCAAGTTCTTGTTTGTTTTTTCCCCGTTTATTTCCCCAGGACAAAACGACGAGGAGGTACAGACGCGTCGAAATGAACATGGCGTTCACGTGCAATTCAGATACCGTACTATGAACATCGAATAAGATGAATCACTGATTAGTTTTCTACCAGCATCTTAAAAAATTTGAAGGAACATGGGGTGACGAGTACAGTAAAATGGAATGGTGTGGGTTTATTTTTCTCTCAGTCTTCCTGCACGTGACAAAGTTGGACCTTAGTCAGTCAGTAATCGTAAGTTATGCAAGACCACTTCATGCCAAAAATGACGAGCAAAATCAAAATAATGACAGGACATTCGTGCACATGGATTTGTCAAACAATGCCGCTCTTGACATGTTTGATATTTTACGACTGCTCCGCACATACGAATGGAGAAAGATTATACCACGCGATGACTTAGACATTCAAATGCACCGTGTCAAACGTTCTGAAAATGTAGCAGGCACAAGTGGATATAGCACAATAACACCAGGCCCTACATTTGGTCACTTTGCCACAACTGGGAATGTCAGGGACCCTAAATCTACAGCACGAGTGGAAACTGAGACTAAAATGACGATGTTATGGCAGAGTGAACATGAACCAACTGCAGAAGGTAAGAGTGAACCAGAACAAACAGCAGAAGGGGAAAGTGTACCTGCGTCAACGGCTGAAGGGGAGAGTGAACTACAACCAACAGCAGAAGGGGGAAGTGAACCTGAGCCAACAGCAAAATGGGAGAGTGACCCCGAACCAACGGCAGAAGGCGAGAGTGAACCTGAACCAACGGCAGAAGGGGAGGGTGAACCTGAACCAACGGGAGAAGGGGAGAATGAACCAGAACCAACAGCAGAAGGGGAGAGTGAACCAGAACCAACAGCTGAAGGGGAGACTGAACCTGAACCAACAGCAGAAGGGGAGGGTGAACCAGAACCAGCAGCAGAAGGGGAGGGTGAACCTAAACCAACAGCAGAAGGGAAGAGTGAACCTGAATCAACAGCAGAAGGGGAGAGTGAACCAGAACCAACAGCAGAAGGGGAGGGTGAACCTGAACCAACGGGAGAAGGGGAGAGTGAACCAGAACCAACAGCAGAAGGGGAGAATGAACCAGAGCCAACAGCTGAAGGGGAGGGTGAACCTGAACCAACAGCAGAAGGGGAGGGTGAACCTGAACCAACAGCAGAAGGGGAGGGTGAACCTGTACCAACAGCAGAAGGGGAGAGTGAACCTGAACCAACAGCAGAAGGGGAGGGTGAACCTGAACCAACAACAGAAGGGAAGGGTGAACCTGAACCAACAGCAGAAGGGGAGGGTGAAACTGAACCAACAGCACAAGGGGAGAGTGAATCAGAACCAACAGCAGAAGGGGAGAGTGAACCAGAACCAACAGCAGAAGGGGAGAGTGAACCTGAACCAACAGCAGAAGGGGAGAGTGAACCAGAACAAACAACAGAAGGGGAGAGTGAACCTGAACCAACAGCAGAAGGGGAGGGTGAACCTGAACCGACGGCGGAAGAGGAGAGTGAGCCTGAGTCAACGGCAGAAGGGGAGACTGAACCAGAGCCAACAGCAGAAGAGGAGAGTGAGCCTGAGTCAACGGCAGAAGGGGAGAGTGAACCAGAACCAACAGCAGAAGGGGAGAGTGAACCTGAACCAATAGCAGAAGGGGAGAGTGAACCAGAACCAACAGCAGAAGGGGAGAGTGAACCTGAGCCAACAGCTGAAGGGGAGAGTGAACCTGAACCAACAGCAGAAGGGGAGGGTGAACCTGAACCAACAGCAGAAGGGGAGAGTGAACCAGAACCAACAGCAGAAGGGGAGAGTGAACCTGAGCCAACAGCTGAAGGGGAGAGTGAACCTGAACCAACAGCAGAAGGGGAGAGTGAACCAGAACCAACAGCTGAAGGGGAGAGTGAACCAGAACCAACGGCAGGAGGGGAGAGTGAACCAGAACCAACAGCAGAAGGGGAGGGTGAAACTGAACCAACGGCAGAAGGGGAGAGTGAACCAGAACCAACAGCAGAAGGGGAGAGTGAACCTGAACCAACAGCAGAAGGGGAGAGTGAACCTGAACCAACAGCAGAAGGGGAGAGTGAACCAGAACCAACAGCAGAAGGGGAGGGTGAACCTGAACCAACGGCGGAAGGGGAGAGTGAACCTGAGCCAACGGCAGAAGGGGAGACTGAACCAGAGCCAACAGCTGAAGGGGAGAGTGAACCTGAACCAACAGCAGAAGGGGAGAGTGAACCAGAACCAACAGCAGAAGGGGAGGGTGAACCTGAGCCAACAGCTGAAGGGGAGAGTGAACCTGAACCAACAGCAGAAGAGGAGGGTGAACCAGAACCAACAGCAGAAGGGGAGGGTGAACCAGAACCAACGGCAGAAGGGGAGAGTGAACCAGAACCAACAGCAGAAGGGGAGAGTGAACCTGAACCAACAGCTGAAGGGGAGAGTGAACCTGAACCAACAGCAGAAGGGGAGGGTGAACCTGAACCAACGGCAGAAGGGGAGAGTGAACCAGAACCAACGGCAGAAGGGGAGAATGACCCAGAACCAACGGCAGAAGGGGAGAGTGAACCAGAACCAACAGCAGAAGGGGAGAATGAACCTGAACCAACAGCAGAAGGGGAGGGTGAACCTGAGCCAACAGCTGAAGGGGAGAGTGAACCTGAACCAACAGCAGAAGGGGAGGGTGAACCTGAACCAACGGCAGAAGGGGAGAGTGAACCAGAACCAACAGCAGAAGGGGAGAATGACCCAGAACCAACAGCAGAAGGGGAGAGTGAACCTGAACCAACGGCAGAAGGGGAGAGTGAACCAGAACCAATAGCAGAAGGGGAGAATGAACCTGAACCAACAGCAGAAGGGGAGAGTGAACCAGAGCCAACAGCAGAAGGGGAAGGTGAACCTGAACCAACAGCAGAAGGGGAGGGTGAATCTGAACCAACGGGAGAAGGGGAGAGTGAACCAGAACCAACAGCAGAAGGGGAGAGTGAACCTGAACCAACAGCAGAAGGGGAGAGTGAACCAGAACCAACAGCAGAAGGGGAGAGTGAACCTGAGCCAACAGCTGAAGGGGAGAGTGAACCTGAACCAACAGCAGAAGGGGAGGCTGAACCTGAACCAACAGCAGAAGGGGAGGGTGAACCTGAACCAACAGCAGAAGGGGAGGGTGAATCAGAACCCGAGCCTGTTGGAGAGCCTTGGCCAGAACCAGGACCAAACTGGGAATTGGCACCGATAGTGCTTGGACCTGCTTGGGACATCCACGTATACGGCATTGGCGTTGCGTTTATCATAATTGCATCATATGCATCTCATGTGGTCATAGCTGTGCTCAAACAACGCGTAGGTGCCAAAGCTTTGACAGGAACATTAAACTTCCTTCTGTTCGTTTGCGGAATTACAAGATCAATATCTCTTTTTGTAAATCCATACGGGTCCAGGCAAAACACGCCGACTCTCTTGTCCAGAATGATGTGGTCAGTCGGATTTCCATGTCTCACCGCTGTGCTTTCTACTCTTCTACTCGTTTTAATTGACACGACGAAAGTTTCACTGGCACCTCCCCGCTTCCAAAAGTTTTCTGCTGTCGCCCGCCTCTGTAGTCTCCACTTTCTGGTCGTGTTGGGAACCGATGTTGTGGTATCCTTCTTCATCAGTCTCAAAGGCTTACTCCTGATGTGTCAAATTATTTACGTGGTGTGGAGTGGTCTTCTAACCATTGGATATTTCAGAGTCAGTCAGCTTATCAAGAAGAACTTCAAGGCCAGTTTGTCCCAGAAGAAAAACATGCAAGGTAATTTTCAACTTCAAAGTTAGAATGGTCCTAGATGAAGCTTCGTTATATGTTTGTTTGTTTGGTTGGATGTTAGAAAATATAAATTCACAACTTTCACTCATTCAATGCTTTACATTTGATTTTGCCCCGTCTGATACGAGCCATTCAGTCAGTTCCATAAATTTTGCCCGCTATCACGCGCTTGATTCTCGACTTTTCTACAGTGGTCATTGTGTTTATGGAAACAAATTTTATGATTTTTTGAACATCTGAACTCGCCATTCTACTAGAGATTAAAATAACTTTGAAGGGAAAGAAGGAAACATGGCGTTTTCTGTTATAAATAAATTCTAATTTGTATACATAGGTTTACATAATTATATACACACATATAAATGTGTTTTCGTATGTCGTGTGTGTGTCTGTCTGTGTACACGTGTACACAAATTAACACCTGCATTGTTAACCTGCTTCCCATTGCGCTGTACACGTAAAATTCCGAATGCTATTTTCAGTTAATTTCAATTCAGTTATATTTCATTTCCATCAATAGAAAGAAATACATGATACAAGGTGATACGTTTATCAATTCAACTGTTAAGCATTTTGAAAAGTCAAATCATTAAGTTTAAAAAAAAAATATGTATATGCACGAATGTTGATACAACCAAAAAAAAAAAAAAGAGCAATGCACACTTTGCACCTGTCAGAGTGATTCACTGAAAAGCCGAGCTTGTAAGACGTGGATCACTAAAAAAAAAAAAAAAAAAGCAAAAAACAAAAAGAAAAATAACCCCCCAAACAAACAAACAACAACACCAGTATACCAATATAACGTATAATATGCAAAATCAATATATGTACCCTTGGAGCATTTGATGATCGATATGGGTGATGCTTATGATTTTGATCCCATACGTGTCCTTTTAGGCTCTCAAGACAAGAAGGCTATGCGTCTTCACAGGAACATTCTTCTGTGCAGTGCAGTGGCTTTCTCTAACTGCGTTACAAACGTGTATGGCGCGGCGGGGGTCTTTGGCGTCTACTCCAATCTAGTGGAAGTGGCCCCTTGGCCCTGGTGGATCTTCCAAACTCTCATGCGCCTGCAGGAGCTAGGTATGTGCCTCATGGTCTTCGTGTTGGCCGGAAAAGCCAAGAAAATTTCGAACTCGGACGGCAGCGGCCCCAGGGGATTGTCGCGGTTGCTGCACTCAACTTTCGGTCGACTCGCGAGTAGCAGACTATACGCGAGAAAGGGCATAACCCCTGTGTCATCGGCCGTCGACAGTGGAGCGCCGTCCCGATCGATAAAGAGGGCGTGGTCAGCAAACAATAATCCAATCAGCTGCGAAGGAGAGGTCACGATAGGAAGAAATGTGAGCAGTGTTGAGCCTCTCCGAAGTTGACTTTCTTATTGCAGAGAGCAGGACACAATCCATATTAGTGGCCTGATGGTTGACAAGCCCGTATACAGATGAGACGAGTTTGCCAGAAGCTGATGTTCCATCTTAGAAACTCGAAATAAGCTCGATACACAGTGCAATAACGAATTTTGACAGAAACACTTGCCAAAATTGGAAGCCTGAATGTTTGATGACTATTCTCATCATATGTACAATGCTCCTACAGCATAAATTGTAATACAGGGGTTATGATAGAACGGATCTTGTGCTTCATGCCGATATCGTTGTCGTTACACTTTTTGGTCATAAAAAAAAAAAAAACATATGAACGAACTGAAAATAAGCTTTATCACTTTTAGTTCCGAAGTAGTCCAAATAAGGTTTCTGTTCCTAACTTTGGTGTTTGCACATTTTCTTTGTTTCATTGCAGCGTGTTTTGGTGCATTCTTTCCTAAATTTTGTTCAAAATGTTAAGGCTGCTGCAGATGAAATATTCGTAAGCGATATTGTCAGTGTAACTGCATTAAAGGGGCCCTGAAAACCAAATGCATGTTGATTTGTGTTGATTTATGATACCCTCTTTTGCGGTGAAACGAATATCTAGAAACATTCCATACATTTTTAACGATTTTTTTTCTGATATTTTTCTTCAGATTACTTGGGAACGCCCACAAAAAAATTTTCCAAACCAACATTCTTTAGATTATCTCATCTGTCAATTATTGCTAAAGAACTGAGATGTTTAACAAAAGACATTGGAATGCACCTTCCCCTCGACTCAGCATAACTTGCATGTTCCCTCGCCATGTCTTTTGTTAGTCACATTAATATCACAGAAACAGGGCCGCTTTAATACAGAAATGACATGACAGCATGGGAACACCTATACACTTTTGATTGCGAGCATTCAAGGCCTATTGATCTCTTTCTAATATAATTATTGATGTGAATCAATGCATGTGATTAATGGTTGATTAAAGGTAATTCACAAAAGAAAATTAGTTCAAAAACTTAATAAGATATAGTGTGGTGTTTTAGCGTGTATTAACGATCAAAAAGGTATCTGATGCTTGATTTTAACGTCATGGACAAACGTTACTGAATCCGAGCAGTTCACATCAGCTAGATATCCAGCCTTCTCTTGTAGGTTACATTCAACAAAGCGCGTA
The DNA here is from genome assembly GCF_964275005.1 of Diadema setosum. Lineage (NCBI taxonomy): Eukaryota > Metazoa > Echinodermata > Echinoidea > Diadematoida > Diadematidae > Diadema > Diadema setosum. The sequence goes on along the minus strand of NC_092693.1, from coordinate 10,163,331 downwards.
GTGATTAAGACTGACTATGATATTATATGAAAACAAATTGATTTTACATTATGCGTATACCAAGGTTCATAGAAAAGATTTTCAATTGTAATAATGTATTAGGGGTATAGTATAAGCGATAGAAACTGTACTTGTGATACTCGAACAAAAAGAGAGAAACAAAGTTGCCATGATGAACAGATCAATACAACAGCTTTAAAATCCGTTCCTTTTGGCACCCTTATAGACAAAATTCAAGGCTGTGCAAATCAGGGGACTGATAAACGATAACTAAAGAAATTATGCATAGATTGCTGCTCTGTGTGTTTGTTTGTTTGTGTTTTTTTTTTTTTGGTGTGTGTGTGTGTAATAAAGACCCGCAGTTTCGCAAGAACCTCTTCCCTACTTTTTTTTTTAAACAAGAGTTTCGTGAATTGACGAAGACAGTTATACCTCAATAAGGAAACAGAATGAGCATGTTCAAAACTCGTTCAAAGAAGTCGCACCTTTGATGTTTGGATATATAAAATTAAGTTGGAAGAATGTGCGTGCTTATTAATCTCTGCTATATCTCAGAGCTGCGTTTAACAAAAAAAAAAAAGATATCAGTTCATACCGACACGACAGTGCTTGCTGTTTAGAAAGAGTATGCGGAAGAAACTTTATCAAGTCTTCCAACACCATTCCTGACATGAACGTAGGCTTTTAAGTCCTCCGAATGTCATTTTGTGTTTTCCTGCCCAACATTTTACTGCATGTTCACGTGGTTCCAAATTGACCCCCCCAAAAAAAAAAAAAAAAAATCAAAAATCAGGGACTGAAGTTAAGAGAAGCTACATTGCCATAACACCGAGAAATGGTACATCTTCGGCGATTATGGTGGGGATCATGGTGTTTGAACAAAAAAAAAACACACGCACACACTGCTTTTGAGTGATTTACGAGAATTAGTCTGTTAAAGAGATATAAGTTTTTCAATCACTGATCACTATTTATGGGGTGCCGATAGGAAAGCTACCACAGTCATATTTCCACCATGTGTCTACAGCTTCCTAACTTCCTAACTAAATGTTAATATACAAAGTCAGGGGCACTTTATGATGGTGGCTCTGCGAGAGTTAAACAAACACCGAGTCATTGTGTTGTGGTAGTTTCGTCATAATGTGTTTACGGAAGGCAGCCATTGCGATGATCTGTGATGTGAAAAAAGAGCAAAGCGCTGTTGACTGTTGACGAGGGCTGATAGAATGGTTTTTGCTTGAACTCTCGCTATTGTCTATTCACTACCATTCACCAGCAGACATTTTTGCTTATTTGCTGGTTTTCATCTGCACCGATCTGCAGCGCCATCTGCTGATTAGTTTTGTACCATTCCTTGATAGTCTTGGCTTAAAGCGCCCCTATAGCTTTGCTTAAAGAAGACGAATAAAACAGAAATGCTTAACTTGTTGATTTTCAAGCACTATGTAATGCTCCTTGTTAAATACTGTCTCTTTTTTTTTGCCTTTTTTTGTTAAAGATATATTGAGTCTTATGTATCGTTTTGATGACTATTGGTGATTTGTTTGTTTTTTTCTTCTCTTTTGCAAATTTGTGGAAATCCAACCAAAATATTTTCATAGCGCTTTCGATATGCTATGTCCTACTTCATAATTTTGCTGCATCTTATGATGTTCTCATTTTTTTTTATTTTTGATTTATTTATTTATTTTTTTTTTTTTTTGGGGGGGGTCTAATTGTTGTACCAAATACCAGCTCATTCTTTCATGGGTAAAAAGTACTCCTTGAATATATAGGGTCATACAAAATGTATATATATATATATATATATATATATATATATATATATATAATTATTGACTTCATGTATGATTTTTTTTCAGACTTGTTTCATTCCACTGTTACTCCATTCATTGGACGACAGTTAATAATACACTAAAAAAATTACAGCATCCAAGTCCATGATAAAGCTTTCTCATATGTTTATGAAATATACACAAAATAATCGTTCATCGAAGACTCATATAATCATTTCTTGTTATGAATAAGAAATGGATAACATGACATTGTGAACTCAATAACATAGGCCTACATACTAAGAGCTATGTATTTTACAATAGATCTTTATCAATGCTGATGTTTCATTTTGATATTTTGTGTTATATTGGTGTTTAATGAGCCATAGAGGCAGAGAGATAAACGTCACACAAGATTTGTTGGCCATGAAATACATGTAGAAATAAACCAAACAAGAAAATGAAAAAGTAAAAAAATTCATTAAAACTTGGTGAATTTGCACCAAAGTTTATTTTCTTTTTTTTTCTACTCCGAAGCTAGGCCAAGAATATTAGTTTTAACCTGGACATAGCTGGTAACAAGCTGATTTTTTTTTTCAGGTTAGCTCAGGAATGTGTCTAGAACAACATAATAAAAATCCTCATAAATCCTCTTTGAGCGTTTTCTGCAATCTAAGATGGCGTCCAAAATGGCCGCCATTTCCTGAAATTCGTATAACTTTTCAACCAGGTATTCCTAAATACAAAATCTAAATGTCTAAATAATATGTTTTGAAGCATGGAGAACACAATAAAATAGGTATTAAGTGATGTTTAAGCACGCAAGTACCGATGAAACCGCTCGAACTTTTCCTAGCATGCAAAATGGCGTGTAAAATGGCCGGCAATAACAATTTTATCTCACAATTATGTAAATACATAACAGTATATGATTAATATGTGATTTTTCATCCGAAGAATATTGAAAAACCTTCCTTTTAAAAATAGTTCTCATGTGTAAAGTGTATAAATTAAAATACATGTATTTGAATGTTAAAATCAAGGAGTTTGTCCTTGTCACGTGAGAAACATGCTTTTTCACCATTACTTTTGTTGCTAAACAGACAGCCTTCTAGAAGGCGACATTCAAATTTTGTATTTGGGCTACCTGGTTGAAAGGTTATAAGAATTTCAGAAAATGGCGGTCATTTTGGACGCCGTCTTGGATTACGGCACTTGTGTGCGTCAACATCTCTTAATAATGTATTTTATCAGGGAGGTGACCCTGTTTTATTGAGTTCTTCATGTCTCAAAACATAAAACATTTAGACACTTAAATTTTGTATTTGGTTGCCTGGTTGAAAGGGAATAAAGATACATGTATTCAGGAAATGGCTGCCATTTTGAACGCCATCTTGGATTACGAAACTTGTGTGAGTCAACATCTCTTAATATAGTATATTTTATTGAGTTCTTCATGTTTCAAAACATGATACATTTAGACACTTAAATTTTGTATTGGGTTGCCTGGTTGAAAGGTAATAAAGATATTCAGGAAATGGCGGCCATTTTGGACGCCATCTTGGATCACGGTACTTGTGTGCGTCAACATCGCTTAATACAACGTATGCATTTTATTGACTTCTTCGTGCTTCAAAACATATATTCAGACATTTAAATTTGTATTTGGGTTCCCTGGTTGAAAAGTTATAAGAATTTCAGGAAATGGCGGACATTTTGGACGCCATCTTGTATTGCGGAAAACGCTCAAGGAGGATTTACGAGGACTTTTATTATGTTATTCTAGACATATTTCTGGACCTATCCTGAAAAAATCAGCTTTTTACCAGATAGGCCAGAACTGTCCAGGTTTAAGCCTATTTTGACCTAATGCTCTTGGACTAAGTGTATTTTTTTTTTTATCAGAGCAATGGCTGCGATTGAGAAGTGTACTGCGTTTGAGAAAAAAAAAACAACAACTTAGGGAAGACCTATTCCCACTGCCATGACAGGTTTTGTGTGCTCGTACGTGTGTTCGCGGAAATGCCTTTGTGTGTGTGTGTATGTGTGTGTGTGTGTGTGTGTGTGTGTGTGCGTGTGTGTGTGTGTGTGTGTTATGTTCTATGTGCATGTGTGACAGTCTGTCTGAATATGTACGGTTCCATTGCAATGCTCTTGATACTTAAAAGAAATTACAAGCAACACACAGTCATACACACACATATATTATATTCTGTGAAGCTTCGCTCATTAGGACAACATCATTATAACAGTCTAGAGAACGTACTTGTAAAACAGTAAGTTCAGTGCCATCAGCAATCGAGTAGAAATAGGAACGATGTCAGTATATGAAAATTGCTGCATTACAGTTAAACATTTTATATATCAGTTTTTCTCACTTCAAAGAAAAATACACTCATTCGTTGCAATCTCTATAAACATGTATTTCCGTTAAATGTCTTCCTACGCTTTGTATTGTGTCATTGTTCCATAATGTTACAGAAAACTGCACAAACAGATGAAAGATTTTTCTCAAGTTTAATTAATATTTCAAGACATATGAGAGTGATCGAGACAGTGAACATCAAGGGGAAATGAAGTTCTGAAAACTGAAAAAAAAAATATTGACATGCAAAAGCTGGAAAGGCCTGCAAAAGCACTGAGACATTTTAATTTAGGGGGGGGGGGGGACTTACAACTTCATGTTTAACAAAAGTAAAGAGGGGCTTTTATAATATACTGATAATGACGTTGGAAGGATATCATATAAGTGTTTACAGGGTCAGATTCATGTATCATAGACATCAAGGCCAGGCCGTGTACTGTGTTTTCGCATAAACTGACGGTCATAATGTGCATGGTAATTAAAACAAACATGTGCTATTTGAAAGCTTGCATGGGAATGTAAGTGAGGAAGAGGGTATTGTGGTAACACCACGTGTATGTAGTCCTTGAAAGGACTGTTTGGCGAAAGAATATAGGGAGAGAAGAGTGAAAGAGGGAAGTGATATAGGGAGAGTGTAAGGACGGCAAGTAATGACAGTCGAAGGGCAGCAGTGAGCTGTAAGCACAACAACATTATGATGTATACAATTTCTGACTTTCTGAAATTTGGCCTTCTAAGATATCATTAAAGTCACCAATGTGAGACAGTAGCGACCACATTCTCCTTAAATACAGAATACGCGGTCTGTAGATGTTGTTATCATGATGAGGAAATTAATGGTAATTGGATTTAAGTTTGAAATGATTCTATAAAAAAGAAATCACATCCACGAGGTATTTCCTTCAGTTCTGCCCTCGTGCGCAATTGCTGCTAGAGTTTATCACTACTGCGTCAGAAATGAAAGCGCGCTCTATCTCATCAGGGATTGATTCTTACCGACCAGATATAATCATTCTGTCTAAGATAAGTAGACGAATTTGATTTCCTCTACTCGTGCGTTAATTCGATATACGATATAGCTGTACGTCGTGACTACAAACCTGATACGACTCACTATGCAGCATGATTTGGCATGTAGTGTTATTTTTTCTTCAAAAACTTGTCATGAATGTGCAAGTTGATCACAAATACAACATTTTGGGTTGTATTTTTGACACATATTATATTAACTTGTTAATCGTGATTTGTATAATTCCTGATAGATTGGCATGGCAGCATCGACACACTCTCGGATTTCGGGTGACCATTCAGTCTCGTCAAATGTCTTTTTCGAGAGATGGGGATTAAATCGGGTATTTTTCAAAGCATTTGAGAAGATTCCCATATCCTTCTCGTATCCCGCCATGGTCTCTGCACAGTGCCAACGTAACTGGGTCACATCTACCTGACCCCATTCGAGCATCTTCGGATCGTACTGCAGTCCGACCGCCCGACAGTACATCGGCATGATTCGCTCAGGTTCGGCAAGCAGTTCGTCCGCATCGATAATGACCGGTTTTTGTCCGAAAGTGCTTTCGATGTGCCGAGATAGTTCGACAAGTTCTCGGTACCCGTTTCCATACTCTTTCTTCACGCTGAAGCGATGGGCCTCCGGCACAGCATCGGATAAACGTTGAATTGACGGAAATACTTTGCGCGGATCCCGAATGAGGAACGAATGACGATAATTCTTCGGAATGTATTCAAATTTTCCCATAATGCCTATGGTTACATCCTTTCCAAAGATGAGTTTAGCCTGAGGGAAGTCTTGTTCCATGAAATCTGAAATAAGGACAATAAAATGAATATAAAGTTGACATGGTTGATATATCAAATAAATTTACTTGTAAAACTGTGAATAATGTGTTAACGCAAATGAGCTTGAGCTAAAAAGTTGTGGCTATTGGTGTAAGTCGTATATCAACAAGACGTCGAAACTTGAACTTTATCATAGCTCTTTGGTAAAAAATTATGTACATTCCAACACACAAGCCAAGAGGCCAAGCATTGCCGATATGGTCAGTAGGACCCAACAACCCACCATGAGTGCAAAGAGAGGAGAGAAGTAAAATCGAGCATAGATGTCGAACAAAATTAGCCAATACAAAGTTAATTGAATACGCACTTCCTGAAAATCGAAACATATTATTTGGTGAAATGTGTGGGCCGTAATTTTATAATGCTATGTTTTGTCAGGGAGGTGGAAGAAAGAGATCTTTCTTCCACCTCCCTGGTTTTGTTAAGTGGTGCAGCAAAGTCGAATGTCGTCTTTAAATTAAGGCCACAGCCATCACGTTATAAACATCAGTCTTGTATATATCGGACCAATATGTCGCGTATTTTCTCCCTGTCATTGGCGCTATTAGTTTCATCATGAATATGTCATACAATGCACACACACACACACACACACACACACACACATACGTACACACAAACACACACGATATCAATAATTGCAAATCGCTCATGATGTTGCTTTTATGGTGTCCCTTCTATTTTGGTGAGCCTTGAGGGCCTTTGAGGGCATGCAAATGTACTACACGAAAAGGTGGGTGGTATGATATGGGAGTGCAAACGTTTTGCAAAGGAAGAGAGCAAGAGTACTTCTAATCCCTCACTTAACCACGCTTTTGCATTTTTATCACTTGTTGCCGTTGCAACAGCGCTAGCCTATAGCTGAATACTGTATATATAGGGCGTCAGCAGACGAATTATGATAAACGCATTTTGCAATATGAGTGACCGAGTCTGCGACGTAGCCCATGGTATATAAATAATTGAACTTGAACTTTGCTCCTTTCGGATCACTGAACCCTGCATAAAAAAAAAAATAAAATCTTACGTTGTATTTGCAACGGGAAAAAATAAATCATGAAACGGAGCTAATTCTGTTTAGTTTGCTCACCATAGGCCTACACAAGTAAAAGATAAAATGACATATCAAGTTATGACGAGATATGCTTCATACCTATATACTGATACCGATAGGTAATCGTGGGTATTGCGATTCGTTGATGTGTAGACATTACTAAGGGAACAGTTTTGCTCTTTGCAAGTTAGTGTGAGCATCACCGATTTACTGATTTACCTCTCACATACGCATACGTGTATTTGTCGTTGAGCAGTTCGGGCGAGTCATTGGCGAAGAAGTGTCGGCGATCGGGCCCGTAGAACTCACAGGACACGAATGGCTCCCAGAAAATTTCTCCGCCGCCAAGAGCACTGCCGAGGGACTCCATGCAACGCGTGAAAACAGTGGTACACGAGCGTGGCAAACTCCACAGCATTACACGCACCGGCTGCTGCCTCGAATCCGCCATTTTGTCCTGTTTCCCAGACGGGCTGTGTTGCCCGTTATCAAACCGTGGCTCGCTGCCCTGCAGATCAGCAGATGCGGTTTCAGCGGCTTCAAGGAGTGCAAAGTACCAGTTTCGCCAGACTAATTATTACCCGGTCAAGGAGAGGCCTCACTGACACCTTCTCTCTCTATGGGGATCACCTTGCTGATAATATTATAACTGTTATGCCCCTGGTATGCAACGAGTTCCATGGCCTATACATATTCCTATAACCACATGAATTACAACAGGTAGACATGGGATCAAAGCGAAGCTCTTGTTTAGCCCTGCAAACAATGCTCAATTATGAAAGAGTGGAAACTCACCCACCATTTGAATAAAGCACCTATCAAACAATGAATAACGAAATAACATGTAGGCCTATCTATATCCCTCCTTCCTCCCTATTAGTCCTTCTCTCTCTCTCTTTCTATAATATATTCATAGCTTTATGCGTAGTATTTCTGAAAGGTCGCTCATTGTCATGACATTGTTTCATTTTACCCCTAGCTGGAACTGGTCCTTTGGCACCTCTCAAAGAGAGTTATGCAGAAATATTATGTGTCTGCATTTAACGTCTAGGCTCCTAATTTAAATCGTGCCTTGTATCCTATGCGGAATTCTAATTTCCTTCTTGTTTTTTTTAAGGGGGGAGGGGAGTTGGATGCGCTAGATTATTTGCTTTGTTGTGTGTGTGTGTGTGTGTGTGTGTGTGTGTGTGTGTGTGTGTGTGTATTTGTTTTTGTTGCTTTTTGTTGCTCTTTTCTTTGGGGGGGGGGGGCATGACTCATGTCTGACTTCTCACAGTAAGCAAATGATGATAACACTTATTCAATTTCACACAAAAAGAGTTTTGTGATACACAGGGCTATAATGGTAATAGTATGTGCATAAACTATTGTTTAAGGATGGGTTGATAGCAGGTGATGATGTCTATGCTGTGATATGATATTGCCGTTCTATGACGGCCGAATAAAGTGATAGCAACAGTGATGTATTTCTGTGTGAGAAATCTGTCTGCATATTAAGCTTTGAAAAAAAAATAACAAATTTCTCAGAAACTAATTGAGCTTGATAATCATAACAAATACAAGCAATATCTCGTGCTTGTTCAGTTTCCGCCCCTCTCGTAACTATACACATAAGTACTCCAATCCGAATTTGCATCATTTCAATTTCATTTTTCATTTCAATTTATTTTCATATTTCTCACATATATCACAATAAAATATATAAATACGAAAATTATACAAATCATAATTAAGATGAGACTTCATGGGAATGTACAGAAGTTTGATTTGGTTTAAACACGAGGTCTGTATGCATGCGAATTAAACTGTGGTCATAATGCGAAAAAATATGATGGGGCCTGCGTAAAAGCATTAGCTTGTACAGCCGCAGGTCCCGTATCCCGTATCAATATCATGATATTGATTAAAGGCATGCATTAAAGTGTCAGTCATACGATCATCTAGATCAAATTTTCTAAATCTGTTCAAAATTGATCGTAATGAATGTAGGTAAAGTCGGACACCAAAATTGGTACAGAGGTTTCTTAAAACTTGGACCCCGTATTAGCAAATTATGGTACTTATAAAGTGTCAATTAATTTTTTTACAGGACATAAATATTCAAAGTAATCTCTTTGATGTAAATAAGATGAGGTGATGTCATAGCTTCGGAAGTTTCGGATTGTTCTACACACAAATCTTACCAAACTATCAATTTTCAACGAAATCAAACTTTAAAGGAGAACAGTAATCACTTGCAGCAATAGACTACTATGCTGCCATATCCTAGCAAGCATTATTCTTTTTCCGCAGTGGGGTGGGAGTGGGGGTGGGGTGTGGTGCTTGACAACTGTTTGATCCATCAATGATATCTATGATTTGTATGTGCTCAAACTAATGGCAGAATTCGAGGGATAGCAATGCACTCATCATCACCCCATCTACTGTTGCATTGTGTTGGGACAAGACAGTTACCGGCACTAGTTGGGTTATCACTGTTTATAGGTAAAATTATGCGAGGCATTAAAGCTTTATCTATCTCATTTTCTCATTTGATGGAACAGCGTATTATTATCTATGCTCGTTTGACTTTTGTTACTTTGTATTGTATAAAATAACACTTAACGATTCCTTTCAGCGCCTTCATGCCGTAGCATTCAAAACCATGCCAATGCGGATATTTTGGCAAACTACAACATCGCCATCTACGTTTGGCAGGTAGGTCCTACGCGTAACACTGACGAGAGCTACGTTTGTCGTGTTTTGTTGTTGCCTGTTCTTCCTCTATTTCATACCTTTCATGTTATTATCAGCATCTTCTCGTCATCATCATAACAATTGTTTCCTTCTTCTTTTCCACTGTATGTTTTCTTTTGGGTTTATTATCTATGTCTGTCATGATAATAATAATACATAATTATGCCATATCTTTTTTTAAATTTATTTCGCCACCTGTCCTCTCCCACTTTGACTTCTCTTCTCTTTTCTCCGTTTTCTTATTTTCCTCACTTTTCTCTTTCCTTTCTTAATCATCTCTTCTTTATCTCCATCAATGTCCATCTCGATCAACATCATTAACCCAAAATTTATGCTCACATTGTTTCGCTACTTCTTCAGTAGAATTTCTATTGATTTGTTTACGGCTCAAGCTTGCACGATGAGAATTAAGGCGGAACCAAAAATATCATCTCAGATAAAGTTGAAGCACGATAATTGTATGTTGTATTGCTTTAAAAAAATGGAGATTGTATCGCCGATTCTAAGACTCCTTTTGAATCATTATGCTAATCGGGATGACGTTTCTTCAATCATTACTATAGATGAGGGCAAGGTCCGTCTATTATTGACCACACGAGATTATTTTAGCTACTTGATATAGATTGGGGGAAAAAACGGAGCACCTCTTCACATTCGATAATTACCCACGCAGAAATATGTTTGACATTTCAAGTTCCCTCTCTCCTCACTCATCTTTATTTTCCCCTGCCCTCGTACTCTCCATCCCTCACTCCCTCCCCCTCTCCCTGCATGTATTGATCGACTCATCTATCTTAGAATATGAGCAAGTAAGATAGACATAGCTGTCTCTTTGTTTTTGCTCCAGAAGTTGTAACTCGCTCCTTTAAATGTTTTTCATGATGCCAAGCATGCAATACATTATGATTATATTCTTCGGTGTCAGTTTGCTCACATGATGATTATGCATACCTATCTTTGCTGGAAACCACAACAAGTTTCACAATAAAAGACATAGGCTTATCTCATTGAACGACTGGTGATGTTGCGATGACATCATTTCATTATCACCACACATACATGAATAGATATTATAGAAATTCATCACCGGAAATAAAAGTTGCTGTTGTTTCTTGCTGTTGTTTCTTGTTGTTGTTGTTGTTGTTGTTGTTATTATTATTATCATTGTTGTTGATGTTGTTGCTTTGGGTTCTTTTTCTTTGCGTGTGTAGAATATGAGAAATAGTTAAAGTGATACAATTAACAAGCACATTAAGGGCTACAGCTAAAAGTGATTTCCCTGTTTCCTTGTTTTACTCCCTTGGAAATTGATATTCTTTTTTTTTGTCGTTAACATTGAGGTAGGCCTATACCCTCCTTTATTTTACCCCTTCCCTTTTCTTTCGTTTTGATCCACAAAATAATAATTACAAAATTCTACCTCTATGAAACAGTTACTTGTAGAATATTGGTTTGAAACAAATGTGTACATTCAGTCTACCACCGACAACATGATAATGCTGTAGCTCATTAACGAATTTCTCTTCATCGACGTGAAAAAAATAAGTACCAATTATTCAGTGTTTGAGTAATATATAGCCGTAATAAAAATCATGGGCGTATACATAATCGGATGGGATGATTTTTATCATGACTGTTACCCAAGCACTGAGTAAACAGTGATTTCATGGCGATTAAGGCCAATATGTCAATAATGCAATAAAACAACTCATCGCAAAAATTATTGATTTCAATAGAAATGACATTATTTTTTTTTTCCACAAATGAGTTGCGGCTGATGGACAAGACAAAAAACAAGACCTGTTTTGTTATTGGTTATTGGTTGTTGGTTTGATACTACGTTTAAGAGTCACAGCCCTAAAAGAAAAGAGATCATGTTAAACATATTTCAATTTTTTTTCTACTGCTTTATGCTCTTTTCAAGCATTACTTCTATTCTCCACCCTGAGCTACATAATGTAATTTCTATATTACCTTCCCCACTCACATCTCGACGGACTCAATCGGCGCAGTCATTCATTTCCTTATCTGATAATGGAGTTCCTGCGCAGTTCCTATCAGCCTTGCGCTGTTCTTTCGACATCATGTACTTTTTAACCCTTCTATTAAATCTGAACAAAGCTATGCTACAACACTCTGTTCATCACTTGCTTTGTGCTATACCTCTCCCCTAATGGTTCTCTACACAATGACACAGTGCCCCATTCGAGTAACCTTATGCCCGAAATACGTCAAAGCCCGAAGACACTTTCTAACGTTACGTCCCCCGTCCACTAAGGCATGTGTACTTTCATTTATCTCTGTCAGAGCGGGTCTCTGACGGGGTGTTTTTCTCCTGAGCTTGTAGACAATATCGTTGTGACTTGCAACAGTCTTTTCATCGAAATAACAAAATTCCCCGTATCTAGGAAATGCTCATTCAAATTTAAAGATAACTCAAAATATTCATAATGATATTCGGCCTGGAATTGTGTGTGCGTGAGCAATAACAATATCTTCAAATGACAAAAGAAAAATGTCGGTTCCAGAAATATACTATGAACTTAAGTGATTTATTATAATATTCGTGGAACTACTAATGGACACACATACGCGTAAACCCACACATACACACACACACACACACACACACACACACACACACACACACACACACACACACACGCACACACACACACACGAGTGTGTTATACATACATAAAATATACAGGCAAGATATATTATTTACGCTTATACAGATTTGGCAATGTGTCAATAAAAAATGCCAATGCTTCTATAATAAACGGAAGCAACGGAATTTGTTGACTATTGTGCTCTTGTTTAAAAGTAAATAGTATTATGTTGTGAGGACATAAGCCGACATAATTACAGTATTATCCCTCACCTTCTGTATATAATTCTACAATATTCCATGGTGACGAGGTTGATATTGCACGCTTCGCCTGCAACTGTCAGAATTTTGCCATTGATATTTGCACTCATTTTGTTCATTAATTACAATCCAAACTTCAAGGAAAACACAAGTCGGAAATATATACAAATCAATGAACATTATAAAACAAGAACTGATTTTTTGTTTTGGCTTTTCCTGACGGTTGATATGACGTAAATTAGATTACCACAATGTATAATGAGCATTTTGCATACCTGTAAAATTTACTAAAATACGTTGTTGATTTTGATGGAAAGGAGAGGTATTATATTATTATATTCTTGATTAATTCCAAAAACCATTATGCGAATTCGAGCCTTAATTAAATCATCAAGAGCTATCCTTTTTTTCCAGTTTATTCCATATTTTGATTTTTGGTAGGATATATCTTTTTTAATCATTATAATCTTTATACAAACGTGTATTCAGAGACTAAAATGTAATTGTTGTCAATCGAAGTTGAGGTGAAATGACCAAATTAACATAGTACAAAGATACTACAATAATGTTTTATTCTGAAAGCAAATGAAAAAATTGAGCGCTGTTACGAATCACATTTCGTTTATATCATTTAGGTATATATCTATTTTTCTTTATTTGGTATTATTACTTGATTTGGTCTAAACTTTCTTATCCACTCTTCGTTCGTTTGTTTGTTTGCTTTCGTTTCCTTGTTTTGTTTTGTTTTATTCACAGACACTGATTATTCGAGGCTTACAGTCAAATAATCGATAATTTCGATTTCAACCAGTAATCATAGAATTATATATATGTGGATGTGTGTATATCATATATGTATCTATATATATATATATGGATGTGTGTATATAATATATGTATATATATATATATATATATATATATATATATATGCATATATATATATATATATATATATATATATATATATATATATAATATTATATATATATATATATATATATATATTGTTGACAAAGTGCAAGGATTAATTTCAATATAACCTGATATGAGAAGTATGAAATAAACTGAAACTGAAATTGAAACGCATTGAAAAGCGTCTCCCCTATTGTGAATTTAAGTCAATGTGCCTCAGATAGTCAAGTAAGTTGGCATAATGTGACGATAAATATAGTGCTGTGTGTTACAATTTCCTTTGTGTTTGTCTTATCTCGCACTCAGCGCGGAAGTGCGCAACTTTCCACGAGATAGGCGCACTGATCAACTGAGCAGCGCCGAGACCCCATTGTGCTCGAGGCGAGATGGCGTGCGCACGTACGTTTGCGACCGAGAGTTAATTGTCAATTTGGACGCTGCCTGGGACGCTGGGTGATGAGAGAAGCTCCGTTTTCTTCTGCTTCATTTATTTTCCCTCTTATATCGAGTTTACTTCCTCAGCGTTACATTCTAGATTGCCATCATGCTCAAAGCTTCATGACGCCAAGAGGTGAAGTGGCATGGAGATGAATTATTTAACGACTTCGCTTACGAATTTGCCCCTTGAATTGCATTCAGAAAGGATATTTTTTGTAAACGTTGTGTTGGGATTTCTAGCGTCTCACCTGTGCCTGCGACATCATGCAATTTGAGCTTGGAAATAATCATCAACTTTCTCAGGACGAGGAGAGAGTTTGATTTGTAACCAGCAGCATTAGGATATCTTGAGCTGGTATCAGTCGTATCTAACACAGTTATAACAGTTTCCTCCGTGAACATTTTAAGATGGATACAGCGCATTCTTACAGCACCGTGGCAACCCCACGACTAGGATTGTTACCCGGAGGTATCCTGGCAAACGTTGGTCTGATGACGTCCACCGTAGGACCAGGCCTCCCGAGCTCCACCGAGGGGTTAGACTTGATCAATAGCACCACCAAAGCGTGGGCAACCGGCACGGTTCCCCCGCCAGACCCAGCTTTTGGTATAGCCCTGGCTTGCCTGACAATTCCCGTCGTACTGTTTGGAATTTTCGCCAATGCTGTCGTCCTCTTCATAGTCATAAGGTATGCACTGAAAATAATCAGAGGGAGAGAAAGAGTGAGAGAGAGACAGATAATTGTCGACTTGTTTAACACTTGTGTTATTTTTAGAGCCAAAGGGTCAGATGCTTTCGACGAGTGTATTTACCTATGAGATGTCATTTGTGTCCCCCATAAACGTCTCATATGCACCTGCCTCAGATACTCTGTGACACACATCCCAAGCCCCTCCCGTGTCCACAAATAGAAGTTTGAGTCCACGAGATGTGAATTATACATATATATCGCGCTATATTCAATGTCCAGCGAGTTTGAGCCATTAAAATTTGCCCTTACAATGCACTCCATATTTTTGTTTTCAAATGTATGTAGCTGCAAAGGAATAACGATACCTCTATGTTGTTTCGAAACTGATACAGTATCGTATAGAGAGCCTCGCCATTCATTGTGACCCGAACCGAAAGGTATACACATTTTATAGTTATACACTATGATCAACAGGGAAGTCTGGGTGAAATATGTAAGAAATAAATAAATGAAAAACATAGTGCCCCGGGCAGGATTCAAACCCCTGCTGAAAGGTCATGATGTTTTACCCACTTAACCGCATGACTACCGAATAAAGTCACTGCAGTCTTTCAGTCAGTTTGATTGGTAGTTTATGTTATATCTTTAACACTTGTCTAACTTCGTTTAATCCTTTAATGTTCTGTTTAAACCATGAGATGAATGAGAACAAAATAAATCGGAAATGCATGATAGAAATGACTGTATTCTGCCCTTGTCGTGGGGTAACTCT
Organism: Diadema setosum; assembly: GCF_964275005.1. NCBI lineage: Eukaryota > Metazoa > Echinodermata > Echinoidea > Diadematoida > Diadematidae > Diadema > Diadema setosum. The sequence continues at coordinate 10,147,855 of NC_092693.1, read as the reverse complement.
ATTTGTTTTTTAAACTTTGCTTTTAATAGTCATGTTAGTAATGTCCTATTTTGTATAGTTGTACATTTTTGTGAGTAGTCGCAGTTGCACAGTGTATAATGTTGCGAATTTTTTACTTTGAACTGTGATTTTTTTTTCCATTTTTCCAGTACTAATGCATGGATATAGCTTAGAATATATCAGAAAGCAAAAAATTGAGAAGACACCATATTCAATGAATGGAAAGTGATGATGATATTCTTGGCCCTACTGTGTGTTGAGAAGTACTTTCACATAGAAGTTAAGAACAATCACTGATATTACACTAATTTGGGGATTGAAGTGATTGATGTGTAAGGAATCAACAGATGGCAAGCAGTCAGAATAGTAATTTCAGTCGCAATGCTAGTATTTTGTGACACAAGAAAGTGAGCGTCTGTGACATTGATTGCTAAGCGTCGAATTAGGGGGAGACATTGTTTAAAAGTCACCGGAACACTCTGAATCGTGCAATATTGAAGAACATCCGGGTTGAGCTGGGGGAACCTTCGGCTAAACTTTCGGGGGGAGGGGGGGGGGGAGGGGGTAATTTTACCCAAGACGAATGAGGGTTTGATTGAGAGTGACTCTTAATTGGGTTACCTCTTGAAAAGAGTCTTCCCCTTTTCAGCTAAAGAGTCAATAGCATGTGAAGTGTCATCTACAGTTGTAGCTTTTGGGATTATGCTTTAAATTGTCGGGAATCATTCTGAGTTTACAAGTCATATCAAACCTACGAAATCGTTAATGGATACGACCATAAGGCAGATTTCCTTGATAAATTGTCAAAGAAGATCATGATTATAGTGGTCAGACAAATTTAATCACCTCAGCAACACCACTTTGAAATTCTGGAGCGTAACTTTATTGATAAGATGAGGACGTATTAAAAGGGAAATCAAGTCCAAATTTAAGTTAGTCTCGTAAGAAAGAATATAATATTACGAGTTCAACTGTAAAATTTTGATCGAAATCGGATGAAAAATAAGGAAGTTATGACATTTTAAAGTATTAGTTGAAGTTTGAAGGTCTTATTCTTTGTTATCAAACTAACTTATTTTTGAACTGTATTTCCCCTTTAAGGAAAGTTTAAAATGCTAGTCTCCTTTCGAGGTGTCTCATTTTGTGTCCCGCTGGATGATATATTTCACGTGGTATGGATGATTGGCAAGAGTTATTATACGCGCGTGTCAAAATCCCCAACTGATATCATGGTTGTAAATCTTCGTAAGTCTATCATTGTCCTTACCCTTGGTATCCAACCCAATGTATGACCTTGAAAGGGAATTTCGCTAGGAGTTCAAGTGTGACTATAGAGTCTGTCTGATAAGCAAACAAACATAACAAAAAAGTTCATTTAAAATAACTATGTTGGTCGTCAAAATGTCCTTTCATGTGTTTACATGAAACAATGAAATCGATGATAGTCAAACGATGCACGTAAAATGGTATGATGGTATCACTGCCTCAAAACTCTCCAGACGATAAGTACTATAAAACCGTTACAAAAATCATTTCTAGGTCAATCACTGAGTAACCATGTTCCCCTCGTGGAAATTATTGTTAATAATAAATCATTGCTTCTCTAGAATGAATGGCTTACTGAGAAAGAAAACAAAGTTGATAAGAAGCTATTTGGGTAAACAAATACCATACATGCATCCGACGAGGGCATGACATCTTCACCTCATTTGATTTCATCAATAGTTCTTGAGAACATGCCAACTTTTACAGCTCCATGGCATACATTCATGGAGAGTTTAAATGCAGAAACTGATGATACATCAATTTTTATCAACTTAAGATATTTGAGATTGAAGCTGCCGAACAACAAAGAAAATGATTGATAAGTGTTTATTATTATAACTTAAGTAATATCTTCGAAAATATCTCTTGCTATGCGGTATCATTGTAAATATCTATTCTTCCTCTATGAACTCACATTCTTAAAAGAAAAACTTTCAAAATGGCGTTCATCTGTTTTTGCAATCTAAACTCTGCACAGGTAATATAATATATGTCTATGAAACGTCATATGACTTTGTTGTTGTTGATTTTTACTTTAATTTCAATATATTTACTAATGTCATCTGGAACAAACAATAACGTTATACCTCAGGGCCTATTTGGTGTCCACTCCATTGTATCTACGCGTGATTAATATATACAAGTTGTATCGACGCCCATTGCGTACTCAAAATTTGTTGTTTTTTTCGTCTCTACGCTTGATCAATGTGTAATCAAATGCAAATGTGTGTCTCGTGCACGCAAGATGGCAGTTGCTCCGTCAGTCACACGCCACAGCTGTGGGAAGAAAAAGTCGGGTAATAACGAGCTGTAACTCCGACGAATTGATCCCTCTTCATCCATAGAACGCTGAGGATGACATGAAATGCAAAGTTCCTGCCATCACATCGGCATCTGATACCGTCGTCGTGATCCTTTGTTCCGACAATAGCGAGCTTTAGATCTACGATGCGAACGCTATAAGGCTCGGTCACAAATGCCTTTACGAACTGCTACGAACGCCTTGCGAACGATTTTTAGACAATTTCGTAAGATCTTCTTAGGAAGGCCGTACGAAACCAGCGTTCGTAGACCGTTCGTAGACCGTTCGTAAATTCGTAGCCTGGTCGATGGTCTTGTCCAAGATATTTTTAACTTCCTACGCAACCCTCTCTTCGCAAGGCGGATGTACGAACGTCGTGCGAACATCGTAAGAACTAGGCAAGATTTGCAGAGTCGAGAGACAATAAAAATCTAGAAGCCTTCAATTCTTACGATGATTGTAAGAACGCCTTAAGTTGTTCATAGAGGGCTCTTACGTCTTTCGTAAGAATGCCTTACGAACGGTGATTCGTACGGCGTTCTTACGAACAACTCTTCGAGTTTGTAAGGTGTTCGTAAGGCACTCGTAAGGCGTAGGTACACATTATTTGTGCAACTGTTGAGTTTTAGGGGTATAAAGCCAAACGTGCGAAGTTCAAATCCTCACTTTGTTCTAGGTGTTCGACCAGAAAACATTTCTGTTACATATGGGACCAAAAGGGAAGGCAATCAAATGGAAAAGAGGGAAGGGGAAGAAAAGAAAAGAGGGAGATGAGGAGGAAGGAGCGAGAGGGTGAGAGTTGGAGCAACAACCTCCTCCTCCTCTACTTGTAGATGCAGCTGCAGTTGTAGTCTTCTTGGCACTACTGCCATCTTGAAGTATAAAACTTTCAACTGTTACAGAATTTTCGACAGGACACGGCAGCGTCTTTTTAACAAACCGACAAAATATACAAAAAATCGTAAATCTTCTTACGAATGACTTGAGAGTGCCGTGAGTTGCACGTACGACCATCTTACGACAAAAAGAAATCGTAAGATGGCCGTAAGTCTGACGAAAGAATAACTCAAGGCATTCTTACGAAAACCGTACGAATTCTAGGGCCATAAATCATTTCCTTTCTCTAAAAGTTCTTAAGTTGTTCTTGCGAATTAAACAGCGTTCGCACGAAATTCGTAAGAAGGCCGTATAAGAATCTGTGCCCCATCTACGAATCTCTACGAACTCCAGAATTCGTACGAACAGTGACATTCGTACGAACGCATCGTTCGTACGAACCTTTGTGACCATAGCTTTTGACAACGCTGATCAGGGAAAATGGTGTTCTGCATATGCGCGGGACAGCCGTTTCCATTGCCCAACCCTGGAGAGTTTGCGTCGCAGATTTAAAGCCCGCTAATGTTACATTCTCATTTGACCTTACTTACCTGAGTAATTTTATTTCGTGCCCCCACTCCCTATATCGTTCCCTCACCCATCTTCATCTCTCCCTCCTCTATCCATCCCCCAACCCTCTCCCTCTTTTCTCTCTCTCTCTCATCCTTCCCCTCTCTCGTTTAATTCGTATTTCTATGAAGAATTCTTGCGTTGGAACATTCACATGCATACAGAATTATCAAGCTCCCTGGAGAGACATCATTGATATCATTGCTCTTGTAAAGATATGTTTTCCATAAAATTGCAGTGCATCTGTTCGATCATCTTTTTATGGTTACAATGCATGGGTGGAATATATTGGTCAGTTCACATGGATGACCTCTTCGTCTCAGCAATTCATTCGTGTTAATGTACTTTTAATGTTCAATGAACATGTTTGTCAGTAATAGGAAGTAACATCGAAAACTAACCACATATCATAATATGAACGAATATTAGGGCTTTCTGTTAAATCTCCTCTCCAATAGTGCAAATAGTAGATTCGTGCCAAACGTGCTGAGAGACGTGCGACTGTTGTTTTTTTTTTCCATTCCGAGCTAAACCAAGTCCTTCTTGTTCACATTCGTCGGTGTTAATGTCATGTTGGTTTCTATATGAATTTCAGCTACTCGTCTTTCGCTGTGGCTTTTAAGTTTGAAGTTGTGGAACACTGCATCAATCAATCGTCAGTGCACATTAATGTAGGAGCACTCCTTAGCACTCTGATTTGTCAGCATTGATTATGATAATTTTTTCGACATAATAGAATTATGTCTGCTAAGTTACACGGTTGTTGCAGACTCTTCAGACTCTTGACTTTTTGTCCTATACCTGTTACACCTCCAAGACACCTAGCAAAACATATGCCTCTGTTCATGGAAACCCAGTGTTAGTGCCAAAAGAAGAACAGGTTTGTGGTTTCGTACGTGTTAAGTTACCTTCATTTGAAGGATCATATTAACAAGGTGTATATTTTCTGTCATTGCACTTTCCACACGAAACACCACTTATCTGTGCAATTAACATTATTCATGTCGGTATTTCCACTTCCAACTTTCAGTCGCGAATGATATTCATGTTTAACAGATATTCCATCATGTTAAGTGTAGAACATGTCTTTAAAGAAACAAAGGAAATCCCCCTCCAAAAAACAACCAATCAAAACACTGTCGCTTTTACCTAGTGTATACCACTTTAAATCTAAACTTATCTACATTTCTTCATGCATGTCTACTTCAAATTGGAGAATGGCAAAAGGGTAAAGGTAGATGTAAAATTCTATCTTTCGTAGAACATAGTTTAGCCGTTCTATCTTACGGCAAGCCTATTATTTTTCCATTCATTTGGAAATTCTCTCCCTCGAATGCAATGTGATAGGATTATGTCACAATTGTATCGAATCCCTTCCTCGAAACGCCTCCTTTTCCGAATCTGACACAGTTTGCATGTTTTACTGAAGTGTACATAGCATGCCGCGAGGATTGAACTGCGAAGATATTTCCAACCATAAGAAATGGAGACGTAGAGAAACAACTGCTCGAATAAGAGAGAGAGAGAAAAAAAAAGAAGAAGAAGAAAATGCACATTATCGTCGTCGTCTGTTATCGCGGGAAAAAAAAAAGACGATTCGCGTAATTTAACCCCCATAATGACAACTGGTGATATATACTAATGTTATCATACGTACAGGCAAAAGATACTTACATTTACATTCACGCCTCGCAGCAGCAGAACGCACATCTATAGTCAGTGCAAGAGTTGAACAACACAGTTCACATAGTTAAGCGAGGTTTGTTATCAATCATACCCTTAAAATAAAGCACTGATGAATTGACGCTTCTTACGTCAAAGCAGTTGGGACTTGTGCACATGCGACAGCAAGCCATTACGACCTACATGTGTTTATGTTTCGGCAGAAAAAGAGAAAGAGAAGAGTAAGGGAGAGAGAGATAGAGGTGACCTACTTGACAGTAAGTCACATTTGGCAAGCAAAATAAGCATACGCAGGATTTTGACATTGTATCGAGTCATGTAAGTGCATTCTAAATTGAGAAGAAACCTTCGGACCATCAATTCTTACCTTATCATGCGACAGATATAAGATACAATGTACAAAACATGCTCACATCCATAAACCATTTCAGCATCGAAGGAAACTTCTTTCGAAATTGTAAATCAGGAGGGGCTATATACTACTTACAACAACGCAGGATTATAGGTAGGTAACAACTTTTGAGCATAGTTTTCCGTGACAGTGAAAGGAAGTATACCTGTCAAACAGTCAATACAATTCTTAAAAAACACAGCAACACTAAGGGAATAGCTCTAATTGAAAGTATTCAGCCGATACGTGAAAACAATCAGTAAAACTCGCATGGAGCGTGCTTGCGTATGGAGGTGTTCGAAGACGATCGAGCGCACTTTATACAGCCCGTCGAAATAAGTCGTGCGTCTGTGTAATACAAGCACTTCGCGACGGGCTGAAGTGCGCTCGCTCTTCTCCGAACACCTCTTTCACCAATGTATATTAGCGTTGACGACGTCGTGTAAAATCTCACGAAGGGGTACATCATGTCGTAAGTCCCCGCGTAAGATAGCTTGTCGTCCGCCGCGGCGCCACTCTCTTTCTCTCTCACACACACACACATACACACATGCACGCACACTCTCTCTCTCACACACAGGAGCATTATCAGGTCATGGGGTGGACAGATTACAATCTAGGCTTGCTCTGTGGAAACGAGAATGTTTTCTGTAAAGATACACGTCGTATCCATTATCATCTCATCTTCCAGATGAAGAAAAAAAAGGTAGATAATCGCTATTTCCATGAAATTATTATTAATTGGTAGTGGTAGTAGTACTAGTTTTAGTAGTTGTTGTTATGTAGGAAATCAGCGGTTGCAGTATAGTGACAGCGGGTTCGGGTACTGGTAGGTAGTAGTAGGCCTATAGTAGTAGTAGTAGTAGTAGTAGTAGTAGTAGTAGTAGTAGTAGTAGTAGTAGTAGTAGTAGTAGTAGTAGAAGTAGTTGTTGTAATTGATAGTAGTAGTATCATAGTAGTAGTAAAAATTGCCTAATAGTATAGTAGTAGTAGTAGTAGTAGTAGTAGTAGTAGTAGTAGTAGTAGTAGTAGTAGTAGTAGAAGTAGTAGTAGTAGTAGTAGTAGTAGTAGTAGTAGTAGTAGTAGTAGTAGTAGTAGTATAGTAGTAGTAGAGGTAGTAGTAGTAGAAGTAGCAGCAGCAATGCTAGTTGAACGAGCAGGAACAATAGGAGTGAACACAGACGTTGACAGTTCACAAAATGTAATTGTTCAGGCGAATCATCTCCAGGGTTGAAGAATGGAACAAGCCAACTCCCAACAATATGAAAATTGTGATAATTTCAGGTGTAGAATTCTCCCTGTATATATAATCAAGATGATCTGTTCTTTTTTTGGGAGGGGGGGGGGGGTCTAGAACAAGAGAAAAGGTATTCCAGTGTTCACGATGAATATGTCAGTAGAAGATAAGCACCACAGCAACGTACCTCCGTGCATACCCAAGTTGAGAAAGAAGTGTAGGTATAATACCACGAGTGATTTGTATCCTGCGGAACCTCTTATCATTCCGCCCCGATAATAGAGTCCAGTGTGAATATGAATCACGCATCGGCTGAGCACATGCACTTGCGTGCGTAGTAGCTTCTTATTTATTCAATCTCATGAATTTGGGATTTATCTTCTTTTTTCCCCCATCCTTCCAAGAACCCACTCAATAATTGCAAGTGGTTTGCTATATGTTTAATAAAGCGGATTCTCTGGTAGCACTGATATGCTGAATGCAGGGTTAACATGATACAGGCCTCAGTACATCAATCACTTTTTGTTTTCTCTCTTCGTCGATATATTATGCTGATTTCCTCTTCTTTTTTTGATATATCATTTCCCCTTCCTTATTGTTCTTTCCCTACCCCGCCGTTCCTTTAATATCCGATACAGCAACTCTTTTTCTTAGCATTAGTTCCTACATACTTTACTTTTCTGCTTATAAAGCATTCTACATGACGTATCATGTCATAATCTCCCGAAATATCATTTTGAATTTGTTCACAACATAATTGTCATTCCCTTCATTTCAGGGTTTCTGCAGAGAAGTCACTGTGTATCCATAAATACTTCTATCACGTATAAGGTCACTCAAATACTAGTAGGCTGCATATTTGAAATTATCATAAAATAGCAAGTGCATTTTTATTGGGAAGTGAAATGAAATGAAATGAAATGAAATAAAATCATAAGCCATTCAAAAATATCCTAATTATGTTCTTGACAATTAAGATATTATGTGAATAGTATTCATGGGAAATGTTATCGTTTACTAATTACATGCAATAATCTTCACATATACTAGTCGGCGATTGGTCATGATGCAATCACATGACTAACGTTAATCGTTAAAAAGCGAGCTGTGACGTCACAATTGGAAAAATATTTTCAGAATCAAACTGCCAACTGACGGGCAGTGACGGGGCTAGGATGAGTATCTATCTAGTCAATGTAATAAAAAACATTGCCTTGTAGTGTCTATCGTAATAGAGCACTTGACAGCTCCTTGGGAGTTACATTCTCCCCTCGAGAGCGCTGAGCGCTTCGGAAAAAAAAATCATTTACGTTTACATTTGTAATTACATATGCAAACAACATGCGTAGTAGTATGGTCATAGCAAATATCTCATTATCCTAACCGATTACAATAATGAAGGTAACTCGTGTTCAATGTTACCTCTATTTTTGTTTTTCTGTCATGTACTGTGCCATATTCCATGAACGTTTAGTGGGGGAAATCCATACTCGTATAGCGTAGGTGCTGGCCTTACCAAATTACATATAATCATATTTCAACCGACGCATTTTACGAAAGATGAAAGGAACGACAGCATCGCATCCGCGTTAAACCGATTTTCTAATGACGACGAAAGATCCTAACTGTATAGCAAGACACATTACCATGGCAACCGCTCCATTACGAACTCGTACAGGTGGCCAGTCACATTTTATGAAAAGCGCCTTTTGTCATGTCACACAGACATTGACAGCGGCGAATGAATACTATTATACTTCTTCTCACGCGGGTGATTGTATGCCGCCGTCACGGAGATATTTCAATGTCTTACTATTAAAACTCCCCTTCCCCATACCCAACAACAAACTCACACACACACACACACACACACACACACACACAGACACACACACACACACGTTATTCCATTTTAAAATCTTTTTGAAGAGACACTGATGATTACTTTGACAAATTAGAGCATTTCGTTGCGCTGCATCAGGCAACTGCCAGGAGCGTTCTGAATAGCGTTGCCGGAACCAATACTCACCAAACCAGATACACAAGATACAAAGATTCCACGTTTCCAAGGCGATGTGTTTGTGCAGGCAACATCTGTGTTGCCCTAAGGGTGGACCAAGCCAACAGATCATCAATCAAGCCTGGCAAATTTGAACTTTGCAAAGGCGCCATGGGACCGGCGTTGCAATGCCAAAGCGTTAAACTTATATAATCTCAACCTAAAGTTAGATCTCGTATAGAGCGAAGTTGTTGGAACTGCTCAGGTAAGTTCGGTCATTAAAGCGGTTCGAACTTTAACTATAACGTCGTTGAAACGTCATCCTGAAGTTTATGGCTGTCTTGTCGATGTTGAAGTTTGAGTTCTGAGTTTTCATTTCCTCTATGTAGCCACTTAGGAAGCAATCGAATACTTGCAAACAAGCCGATCATTGGCCGACAGATTTAAGACCCGTCCGAAGGGTTGGGCAACGTTTAAGTGTTTTGGGCTTGCGCATTACTACTGTAACCAACGGAGTCGAACCGAAGCCCCAGCACTGAGAATCTGTGGTATTTTCTTCTGAACCACAACACCTTTCGCTTGTCCTCAGAAGCAGATTAGACATAAATATAGGTGAATGCCATGAAACTCAGATCCTAACAGTGAAAACTTATTCTGGCCGCGTATTCTTGTGGACGATTTATTCATCAAAAGACAGCTTCACAACACAAGTGTACAGGAAAACTGCCACAAGACAATAATTTACAGTTAAGTATGTCATAGGGACTAAAAAGCATCTCGTACTCAGGAGAAAAGTAGAGCTTGCTCTACCATCGACGAAATGCCTGAAAATGAAAATGTGTGAAAAAAAAACAACAACAACAAACTGGAAATCTGTGTATCCTAGTTCTGGTTGAAAACCACAAACGTTTTTGTATTTATTTTCTTTTTTTTTTCTTTTTTACTGCTTTTGTACTATTCTGCACATGATAATTATGTCCCATTCTTGGTGTATTCAATTCCCATAGCGACAGACATTGACAGATCCAGCATTTCCTGCAAGATGAGGTTATTGCAGCGTAGCGAATCATCAATAATATGGGATATTTTCTATTTTATGCCATATTTTTAAGCAGTGTTTTCATACCGTTATATAACTCACCGGGCGGTGAGCGCGTCTGCCTCACGATCCTATGTAAGGGCCCGGGTTCGAACCCGAGTCTGGACTGAGCAATGTTGTGTATAACAATAAACATACCGTCCCCTCTAGCAAGAGGCAAAACACTCTGTCCCTCGGATAGGACATAAAATGGAGGTCCCGTGTATGAGAGAGTTTTTTGTTTGAAAAGATTTTATTTTCTGCATTTCATATTTTCTTTCAGAATAACAAAAATAACAAAGGCAGGTTCAATTACAGAAATACAATTCTGAAAATTATTGACATATTACATAGTAAATCATATTTTGTATGTAAAGACAAATGAAACGTTAAATAACATACAAAATGTTTATATGGCCAATAATGACTTAATTCACAGTACAATATATAATATATACATATGATGCAGAGGGCCGCCGTTATAAGCCGTGCTTGAACAGACGGACAGCCAGAGTTAAATTACCATTTTTTATTGTAGTACTTGAACACTAATACAGATGGGCCATGTTAAAGTGCGCGTAAATCCAGTTTTATACAATTACTTGGTAAACAGGAGTGGTGCCTGTGAGTGCGTGTGCAGGTGATGAAGCACGAAAGTGTTGATGGTCAGCACTTCTAAGAAAATGATTGGATATGTTATAATATGGGCGAAGGGTCAAGCAGCAAAGTAAAAGAAAAGGAAAAGGGGGTGGACCAAATATTGCCTTGTTGTTGAGTATAAGAGGTACATGTTTAATGATTACTGTACCGTATGATATTGTGCCAAGAAATATTTCTTTGTATTTGCCTTAAAGGAATAGAGAGATGTGCACTGTTTTATGTGGAGAGGGAGTGAATTCCAAATATCAGGCCCGTTATGCCGAATTGATTTTTGAGCTAATAGGAGTTTAGGGTTATTCAAATGGAAATCATTACGATGGCGCGTGGGGTAAGCATGGACATCCCTGTTAAGGGAAAATGCGTTGTGGAAGAGTGGGAGTAGATTTTGCGTGTATTTGAACATAAATATAGCTGTTTGAAATTTGTGTATATCGTCAACTTTAAGAACTTTTAGTCTAAGGAATAATGGATCAGTATGTTCTAGATAATGTGAGTTGGTACATATTCTTATTGCCTTTTTCTGTAAAAGAAAAATAACATTTACTTTGGTTTTATTACAGTTTCCCCAGACAACATTACAATAATTAATGTACGGTAAGATTAATGCATTGTATAACATAATGAGTACTTTTTCCGTTACAAAATATTTTAATCTCCGAAGTATTCCAATGGCTTTGGATATTAATGTGGTTATATTGTCAATGTGGTTATTCCAATTTAAGTTGGAGTCAAGGGTTACCCCTAAGAACTTAGTTGATTTTTTTCCAATAATGGGCATACCATCAATAATAATGTTATTAGGCATTATCGATTGCAAATGTGAAGTATTGAAGTTTATAAAACACGTTTTATCTATATTTAGTGATAATTTATTGCAATTAAACCATGTAGAAATTTTTGCAAGCTCAGAATTAAGTATATCAACTAGTGTGTTTAAACAGTTGTGAGAGTAGAAGACACTGGTATCGTCCGCGAATAATACATAGGTGAGAAGGGTTGAGGAATTTATGATATCGTTGATATATATAAGAAAAAGTAGAGTAACAACTCATGCACGTAAAAGATCCCATCTCATTCATTCATCACAAAGAGCAGAGTGTTTAACCCAGTGAAGAGGTCCCCACCTCACATCCAACTGGACCCCATGGAAGACCATCTTAACGTAGCTGAATATGGGCTATCCAGCCATCTTCTCAGATGGAAAATGAATAAAAAAAAAAATAATAACCGATGCCATTGTCTCAAACTGAATAATTTCTTACTAACAGTATTTCCTGCCATCTTCGCGTTGTCTATCATCTTTTTATCGAAAAGTGTTGTTTTGTTAGGGTTTTCAGCGAAATAAGTTCATAACAGGTCAAGATTGCATGTTAGATAAGTTCTGTTATACTGTGATATAAAATTAGCACAAAAGAAATTACCAAGGCAACAAGCAGAAGTCTTGAGAGCTGAAAAATCTCTTTCCAAATTAAGAGCACAGGTCGTGCGTAATTTCCGAGTATTGCATCAATCGAGATTACCAAACTGGGAGTAACAGATACTATCGCTAATGATATGTGTTGCTGATTTCCTTTAGAAAAAAGAGGGGCGTGAGAAAATCAGCGTCATACCCACATTTCTAGTATTTGATATTCTAGTTTTTGTGAAGTACTGAGCTTAGGTTCGTAAGCACTGACGTCAATTCAAGGATAGAAATATTTAAAGTAATTCGCAAGGACTATAGGTCTGTAAACTGGTTTCATTCGTTGTCCACAGAACAGCTTGGGCAAAAAAAAAAAAAAATGAAATAATTGTAATCTTACTGTATTGGCATGCCAAGTGCAGATTACACAGGTGACTTATCATGTTCCACGTGGAGAAGGCTGATTCTTGGCCGAACTTCCATTATCGCAGGACAGCCAAATCAGGCCCGTGACGACCGGATTATACAGCGATCTATTCAGGTTTTGTAAGACTGCCTTTTTCGATGACCTGCTTTTGCACGGAATTCTATTTTCGGACCGGCCACAATGAAAATGAAGATACATTTTGATACCCTAGGACAAAAAAAGAAGGATCAGCATTACGCGTTACATGTTCTTTCAAGAGGCAGTGTAGGACATTGTTGACAACAACGACATCATCAGCAGCAACAACAACAACAACAACAACAACAACAACATCAACAACAACAACAAAACCACTCCCTTGACTTTGACTTTGTTCTTAATTTGTTGACTGAATATTGTAGCTTGCTCCTTGCACAAACTGATACTGCTATATCCTTCTCAGCCACGTAATATCGTAAGCCGGTAAATAAACTTATCGATATGTTATGATATAAAGGTGATATAATATAGAATGCTGTCATACTGAAACGGCTTGATAAATAATTCGATGTTGGCTTACATAATAGCAACCGAGGCGACGTGAGGTACTGAATTCTTTGAAGTTTGAATAAGGTTTGAATCTCTTTGCTCTCTGAAGACAATATGGACCTCTCACTATGTACACATATCCCCATCATCATGCCAAGGGAACCTCGAAAACTTCGAAAATAGGGAACTTCGAAAATGCTTAATGATACTTAAGTAATTGTCAGAATAATGATATGGAAAATTTACATAGCGCTCATTACCAAAGTGTTTCTGCATGAGCGTTTTACGATTATAGCAGAAGGGAAACAAATTTACAAATCGACTACGAGTACAAGCAACTCCACATTTACATAAAAGCAAAATAACAGTTTACATGTTTCATTGAAATTACTTCCACGTGATGTGACGGTGAAAACCCGAAGTAAAAATAGCAAAAGTAAAGAGAAAAACGAAACAAATCAGAGTAAAAAAGAAAAGAAAAAAGAATTGTTCAAAGGGAAAGTGCGCGTGCGACAATTAAGCTCTTCTCGGGATTCTGCGCTGGATGCTACATTTACATGACTGTTTACAAACAGAAGTAATCTCCATCTCATTCCAAAAACATATAGCCGGACGAGAGACTTGGCTCACTGGAGATATGGCGTACCAGCATCAAACCCATTTCATTGGTTTCAGGAGAGGAGATTTTTTTTCCCCTCTTGGTTACCCTGGGGATTAGCCTACAGTTGTTGTTGTTTTCTTTTCCTTCTTCTTTTTCCCCTTTCTGTCAGTCTATATGTCTCTCCCTCTTGTATGAGGCGGTAGGGGACCATTCTTTATACTGCACCTATTATACTGTACCTATCCACCAACCTGCAGATAGTACGCAGGATTTTTACCGTCAACAACATGGTCCAGGACAGCCAGTTGAATGAAATGTTTTCGGAACAAGAGTGACGGCCTCCCGCCAAATTATTATTATTTTTTTTTTAAATACCCATTCCCCCTCCCGCCATTAAAGTATTTCTTATCAAATCTTCACATATTTTTTTTTTTTAGCACAAGAAGTCAACATTCAGTATAAAGCAGTGAAGTAATTACAGCCTGCATGGACTTTAGTTCATCGAGGAAAGATCGTGAATTGATATTTGAGTCACAGTTTAGATCATACTTTTTTACGCCGAAACGGCAGAAATTACTCCTTTCTGGTTATTTAACATCCTCACATTCTCACATCCTCACATCCTTCAAGGCATGAGATCAAATATTGATTTCCGACAAACGTAAAGACTACAAAACACTATAGAGCTAGATATGATCGATCCTAATTATGTTATGTACCTCGCTCCGGGCTATGGTCTGCATAATGAATGAATGAATGACGATATTTGTTGGTTGACATGTTTTTGTATGAATGAATAACAAACAATTTGTCATTAATCTCTGTGTAATCTTTAGCCATGATGACAAATGACATGTCAACAACGCTTGTATTCACGAAAGACATTCATGTTAAAACATTTATATTTTGTGTTCTCGGACTTTGGCGCATATTTGAATAATAGCCATCGTGATAACGCCTCCAGTCTTTTCGAGATGAGTGGTTTTTGTCTCTCCATTAAACAAGATTCATCTCATCTATATCCATCATGGAGGAGTTATGTCGGTCTCGATCTTCAGCGAGGCAAACATGACTCAACATGATTACCACGAGAGAGCACTCCCTCCCCCTGTAGAGGTCTGATACCCTGTAGGACCGTGAAAGAAGGCACGAAGTGTCGCCAGAACACCCAAGAGCTCGAAGAATCCTTACCCACATCTTTGGCGTGGGCTGATGATTTCCTCTTGCTCTCCTCCATCATCTGGCTCCCTGACGACGAACTCTTTACTATATCCCACATCGCCCAATATTCAGGGAAAGCATTCGTCTTCTGTAGTTTCACTTTGTTGACAAGGGATTTCAGATATAATTGATCATCAGTCTTTTCAGCGCCGATACGATGTGCAATCAGACTGTTGTACAGTACTTCAGACTACGCGCTATATCGTCCTCTGGTATGATTTTTTTTCCCCATTGGTTTTGTAATGGTCCAACATACAAGGGGAAGGGGGGGGGGGGCGTGGACAATGAAATGTGGAGCGTCTTTAAAAGTTGTTATACCAGAAGAGTGGTAATGTCAGAATGTTTCTGATAATATGAAGAGTATCATACTGAGAACAAAGCATACACAATGTCAAGGTTCAGATCACATGCCTATCGACATTTACTCGCTTTCATTGATCAGTTTGCAGTGATTATCTATTTCTGATAGATGTTATAACTGCACAGCTAGATATATTGCCATGAATTACGACAACAAACACTGCTATCATTTTCTCTATCTTCAGATTTGACAACATGCACAACGTCATCAACTACTCTTTCGCCAACCTTGCCCTGGCCGACCTTCTTGGGCTACTGCTGGACGCCTTACCAGCCATCATTCTAACACTCAAGAACTACGGTCTCACCGACCCGGGATGTCGAGTGCTGCTCTACCTCCCTTGGGTAAGGACCGTTAAAAACCCGGGTGATGTTCGTTATTCCGAAGGTTCGTCAATCTGAAAGTGAAATAAAATCCCTTAGTCCGAAGGTTCATTATTCCGAAACACACGAATTCCCTACACCTAGATATTCGTTAATCTGAAAATTAAAAAGGGTCGTAATAGAAACATCTGTGGCATTATTCCGAAGGTTTGTTAATCCGAAAATGAAATAAGGTTCGTTAATCCAAAATCGAAAAGAAGGTGCGTGCACGATAACGAACCTTCGGAATTACGCATTCTATTTTGTTTTCGGATTAACGAACCTTCAGAATATCGAATCTTTTTATATTTTTATTTATTTTTAGAATTAACGAATCTTAGGAATATCGAGCGTAACTTCATTTTCGGAATAACGAGCCTTCGGAATAGCGAACTTTTTTTTTTTTTTTCGAATGAGGAACCTTCAGAATAACGAAGTTACGGAATACCGAAGTTTCGGAATACCAAAGCTTCGAAACAAGTAACCATCAGAATAACGAACCTTATTTCATTTTCAGATTAACGAACCTTCGGAACAATGTGCTATATTCAATAAGCCAACCTTTTATTATTATTATTGTCGCTCTATCATTAACTACGTAGTCCTTGGTTGACCTAAGATTTCTCTGATATTGCTTGACCTCGTTATGTCAAATAAATGCATCATCTGCACGTTGTGGTTTTAACACGTTCGGTGTATTCGTGCGTCTGTTAAGTTTAGGCTTAGTTGTATAATTCGACAAACGGACTTGAAAATTTTGAAAGTATGGCGCTGATAGTACATGTACATGCATTGCCTTATCATATACATGCGCCATTTCAAAGTTTTCGGAAGTAATTAATGGGAAGATGGTGTAAGCGGAATGATTTACTTATTTGCTTCATCCGACAGCGTGCAAGCAATAAAAGTCATTGATGGTGAATCAATCCTAGCCCTCCCCTCCCCTCCGCCCTCTCCCTCTCTTTTCCTCCTAGATGAAACACGTTGATTTACAGTACACCACTCATAAAATTCCCTGTACAGTCGCTGGATTATTAATTGATTTTTCACGATGCGGCCGTTAGTTCCCGGGAATAAGTAGGATACGAGGAGATTGACATTTCTCGGACGTGTCAGACAGACAGACACACACACACACTAACGTACAAGGGTATTACGGATAAGATATCATTTAATAAGAATTTTTGAAATACGTGACTCTTCATTAAGTGGAATAAAAAAAAGGATTCCTGATCAACTTCATTGCCACGTGACTCGTTAATAAGACAGCTCCGTCTCTTTATTTGTCATAATGATTGTTTCTCATCTGTGGAGACTAATGGAGACAATCCTTTCGATGAGTGGGATTCATTTCTTTTTGGAAAATTAGTAAATCAAGTCACCGTGATCAAATCAAGATAATATGTTGGTGTTGATATCCTTTGATCTCTTCTGTAATCAGCACCTACCTATTTCATTTTCTCGTTTAATCTGAAATGGTATTTCTTCATCCGTTCTGACACCATTCCACTTGGACGCCGCAAACAGGTCATTAATGTTTGCCAGGGAGAAGAATCAACATTTGACTACCACGGGTGTTATCGATCACGACTAATCCCACCAGATCGTTTTGTCCACACGCCTTAACTGTCATTCCAGTTTGTGTGAGGCTATGTTGCTGCTTCTGAAGGCACATTTCCGTTTTCAGGAAAGAAGGTTGATGATTAACCCATCAAACACATCCCACCCCACCCCCTCCTTAAAATTAAAAAGAAAAAAGAAAAATGTATGAGGCTGACAGTGAGAGGGAAGTAATTTAGCAGGCAGCGCGAGACACTACTTTCCGGAAAAATAATCGAGGAAATAGAGCGAAATGTCATATACAGGACAAAGTCTATATTTCCTTTCCTCTTGGAAAGTATGATCGATAATCTAGTGGACGAGTCCCACTAGCTCACTCGTCCGGTCCTCGTGGAAGCCATTGTGGACTTTTCTTGCCCAAACCTCTCATTTCTCGTTCAATCTTGAAGTCATGCAACGTTTCTTAGACCTGAAAGGACTTGCCATATACGTCATCTCTTGAAATCAGTGATCAGCGTAAAAAAATACAGCCTCACCATTCTAAGGTTTTCTATGACCCTACTTCTAACGAGTATAACTTCCCAGAAGAGGAGAATTATATCACTTTCATCAAAATCATCCTCATCATAATTCAAGAATCTCTCTATTAAAATGAAGTTAAAATGAGGGAGGAGAAATTATGAGCAAGAAATAAATGAGCCTTGGGAAAATTCATTATCGTTCATCGTCAAGAGCTAAAGTGACGTCACAGCTAGATGAATGCTATACCATATGCCCCCCCCCCCAAAAAAAAAAAATACAATCGAACTTTCTCCTAAAAGTAGTGAATCAATAAAAATGTAATTTCATGGTATGAAAATATAACTTATTTACCACATCCTGCAGAAAACCCAATTCGATTTGTTGAAGTGGTCACAGAAAAATTGGGATCTTCGTAAAGCATGTCAGAAATCCCTTCCCTCCAATTTTTACAAGGAGACGCAATACCCACACTTAACAAATATCAAGAATAGATTGCTCATTGACAAAAATTTCTTTTGAAAAAATGACTGCTTGTTTCTTTTCATTTTCAACTAAAGAATTTTTGCAAACACTAGTAAGGTGTGAAAAAGAATGAGTAAAGAAAGAAAGATATGAAATCATCAACTCATTGAAGACTGGCTTGAGGTGTTCTTCTTTTTTTGCCTTTTTGTGTTTTTTTTTTCTTTATTTTCTCTCTTTTTTTATCAAGACAATCATGACAGCAATATTTACAACTTTACAAATTCGTATATTCACATAAATGTTGCGAACAAAATTTGGAGTCATTCACTGGTTGTCCTGTCAGTTCTGAGCAAAGTATGTTCATTATCTTGGATGCCAAGAGCATCCGAGTGTTAAACTTGGGAGAAATGTACCCATGACGTACATTACGAAGATCCACATTTTCTCCATGACCACTGGACCAAATTGAATGGGGTTTTCTGCAAGATGTCGGTAACAAGTTATAGTTTCATATCCAGAAATAGCATGTAGATTCTTAATTATTTCTAAAGTTATCAATGCAAATAGTCCAATAAGTAATTTTGGGGCACATTAGTACATAATCTTGTAAGAAAATGGGAGCAAAAGCAAGAGTTTTTAAACTGTGACACAACGTCAGGAGTCTATTAAGTGAACGTCACAATCACGTGACCAAACAGGTATGGAGATACTCCATCATGAGTAATTGAAGCTCTTATTGACATTCAAAGCAGTTCACAGCTCTCTGAAGCGCTCTTCCGAGTTTGCTTGAATGTTCCCTGATCACATGATGTTATTTTGAGTATCTGGTTCCTTTTCAATTAACCTACATGCTGTTTTGGATGATAGCTCTTTCCTGCGTGGATATCATTTGGTCATGATAATTGAGATGTCATGATCTTTAATTTCCTTTACTTTTGCTCGTGTGTAAGTGTGAGTGAGTGTGTGTGTGCGTGCGTGTGTGTGTGTGTGTGTGTGTGTGTGTGTGTGTGTGTGTATGTATGTGTGTGTGTGTGTGTTCTCGGAAGACATTCTCGTTTTTATTGATTGCTCAAACGAGCAACGAGGGAGATACTCCCAGCCGATCATCCAACACCCGGCAGACGATGACCTACTTACGTCACAATGAGTTTTTAATGTAACATGCGCGAGATGGTGAGGCAAACTACTCCAAACAGTCTCTTGCCTTTTAACTAGCTGATCGAGAATGATGAGGGCAAGAGTCTAGAGGAAGTTGATGTTCTCTTTACTCTCCGTAATATTGTTGTCCATGGTCTATATAGGGCCTATTTGTCTTGTGCAACACAAGGAGATAAAATTCTGTATGAGCTACCATTGAGACTGGGTTTTTTTTCCCCCTGCGTGTCTTCTTGTAATCCTGAGTCAATCTGGGAACTTTTTGCCTCTTCACGGATTTCATGACAGTAGCTCGAGATTTACAATTGCGTTTGCTATGATTTTTGTTTAATGAAATTAAATAAAATGAAATTTATTTACCAAACAAACATCGTCAACATAGTCACAACAGGTCAATAGTTTAAATACCGTTGGGAAAAAAGAACCGGCAATAGCGTGCAGGCTAGTCGAGGCCAGTCCTTTCAATGATATAGATTATAATATATAACATATTTACAATATTCACAGAAGCAATGGTATCAACCGTAGATCAACCGTAGATATCGCTACAGCATTTCATTTTAGAATCAAATTCAAATCCGGGCACGCAAATCGAATTGAAAGCGAAATCAAAATGTCTCGTATCTCAACGTGAGTCTGATAAAACGAAATAAAAGAGGAATAGTATGCTTGGCGATAACTTCTCGCGTGACTCCAAAGGATGCAGTGTTATTTAGAGGTAGAAAAGGTAAGGGGCTAGTGTGTCCAGAACTGTAGGGCACTTGCTTGCTTATCAAGCAAGCTCCAGACCGGATACTCGGTTTCGGTGTGGCGCGGAAACCGGTAGAGTGGCGGTGAAGGGCCAATGACGATGGAACTCCTTCATCTCTTATCGGGTTTCCCGAAGTGCGTGCACCTCGAATTGAAGGTTCCGTCGTACTTTGTCTGATGTGGAGATGAAATTTTTGTTTAGCAGTCACATGCCGGGTGAGTAATTCGAAAACGAGCTATAATGCGGAGAAAAATTATGTGCACTCTTGAATCGTTGGTTTGTATTGTGCTCAATTTACTGATTAATCTCCGAATTGGATGGACGTCTGGCAGGTGGATTTCCATGCGCACTGTGCTGGAGTATGTACTCGTTGATTCTGTGCCAGTGTGATGGTATTTTTTGCTAGGGATTTGACTGTTGATGCTTTATGCGTATCGCTCTTTATAACGATTCCAGAGCATGGTATATAATATGCATGGCGCGTAAGGTGGGTCAATGCGTATGAAATTTTCTAAAATTATTGTCAGGATAGACTGCAAATCTGCATGCCGACACATTTGATTCTTACCTACGTGAAGAATGGGCTAAAGGGAGCTCTAGAGAGAGACTTGTGTAAGTAATTTTTGTACTTTTCGTTCCTATCCCTTCAAAGTTTTCTCATTCTCTCTTTTCCTTGGTGGACAATCTTTGTACAGGAATAAGAAGCGAAGGAAACAGTTCACCATCCACTCTTGACCTCCCTCTAACAAACAAACAAACACACACGCACGAAAACATACTTACATACATGCATGTTTTTGTGATCATCGTCGAGAGCTGTATTGAATCATATCGTAGTAATATGAAGACAAGTGAGGGTAAATAAATATGTGAGTAATGCAAATGTAAAAGCTCTATTTCCGAAAAGTCACTTCTCTGGAATTCAACCTTTATTATTTGATTGCCTCTGTTCTTTGTATTTGCAGCTTATCAAATTATTTCAAATCTGTATTCACAGTTAGGCCTACTTATCAAACAATAACCACGTGCAAAGCTATCGTTATTCCATGTTTGCCGTGTGGGTTTTTTTTTTTTCTATGCCGACGGGATCTGAAAATCATCGCATGGTATCGTATTCATTTTCCGTTTTTTTTTTTCATACATGCTAAATCTCGATTCAAAATCCATGTTAATCAACCATGAAAATCGGTCTGCTATAGAATATACATTTTTTCATAATTGCTGCTATTGAACTAACATTGATATTTGCAACAATCTAGTTGACTTTAAAGATTAGCAAGGATATGACCTGAATTTGTTCGACTTTATGAAACTTACGCTTTGCCTATATACGAAATGAATGATAAGCGAAGGAGCGTATTGGAGTCTCCCGTATCATAGATTATGTTTCCTTTAAACGCATACAAGAGCATGACCTCTCTCAAGCATCTGAGACAGAAGAAGGCTCGTGAAATTGAAAAACAAATATCCTTTTCATCATTCCAGAGCCAGCTTTTGGACACCCAAACAAAACATATAAAAACGAGAAGCTGATCACGTCATCATTGCCGCTGTTGTCGCTATTAGTATCAGCCATCATTCCATTATGCATGACATCGATCCACTAAACAACAACAGAAGCGGCAACTGATTTTTGTTGTCCACTACACTATAAAGGTGTTTACCTTGTTGTTCTAAATTCTGTTTCATATCAAGATTGTGATACCCTGAAACAGAGTTTACAGTGTTCTTGATAATGCGAATAATAAACTCGTTTTCTCAAGAGGGTTCAAATGAATGATGCATCCAGTTTATAACTGAAATCATGGCCGACACATCAACAGGCACTTCTGTGTCCGTACTAGCATAGGTACACACTGAGCAGCAGCGGCATAGCAAATAGTGTCTCTGTGAAGGAACACCTCTTTCAAAGAGCAGCAGCAAATTAATAAAGTGTCGCCCTCCTTTATGTACGGACACGCTTTCAGAGTTTCAAAATGAGAGCGAGAATTGCATTGAACGTTGCTGGTGGCTCGCAGTAATCATGGAGACTCTGAAGTATACCACCTTAACCCTCTCCCTCTCTCTGTTTATTTCGAGGCAACTCCGCCGCGGGTAAGACGCGTCCAGGCAATTTCAAACCAGTTTTTTCCACCAAACTTCTCGGGCGTAAATCTCGCTTTAATTGCCTCGAGATGGGGGAACCGTGAAAAGACGATGATACCTCTTCATCATCAGAACTTCTCACTTCCACGAACTTCGTGCGCGATATAACGTTAAGTGTCTCGTTCGGGGGAGCGTCTTGTCAATCTCACCTCTCCCGAAGACGCACAATGTCTTCACGGTTTCTCGCCGTGCAAAACATTCAGTGGGGGTATCGATCGGACAAAAATGGCACATTTTATCCGATTGCCACGTGACTAATTTGTTTCCCTTTAATAACACGCCAATTCACACACCTGCCATTTGTTTCCCAGTCGACTGGTATAAAGTCAGTTTGATATGTGTGCTTCCAGATGCAATATTGTAATACATATTGCAATCAGCCTTGAACAAAAAAAAAAGCATTACACATGCAGGTGAAATGAGAGTGTGTTGTATCATACCGTATGCATGATGATAAAGTGTAAAGTGTTTCGAACACCACGACGTGATAGGAAAGCGTCGTACAAAAACAAACCATTATCACTAATCACTGCTTTTCGTCAACTTGCTCTATTCTTAATTCTGCAGGGGGGAAAATCACTTTACGTAATGTTCCCTGAGTCGGTGCTGTTGTAAGATTGAAATCATTTGTTCCCATATAGACATTTCCATTGTCTTAAAGGTAACAGTAGACATGATTGTGTTTACAGATTTCTCCGACAACATGCATCAATGCATATTTTAATACACTTGTATTTCAATCTTTCTGTGTCTGCGAACGATACAATTGCATGTGAGTGTATACACTTACACCTGCCAGACAGGTCATGAATCAAATAGCAAAAAAAGAAAAAGAAAAAAGTGAAGAATCTGCTGTGTGCTTAAAAATAGAAACTAAAATGTGCGTATAGAAAACAGGGTAATATTCATTTAAACTGCTATTGATGTCGACAGTGCTCATGTACCGGTGTCACACTGTTTTGCAAGATTCGCAGCCGTTGAAAACTGGTGAAAACAATCATAATAAACTGAATTCAACGCTCTTACTACTCGTACACTTCTATATGACGTTCACCATGTTCAAATTTGCTCGGTTCTATCTGAACGATTGAATAAAAAATGAAGACTGAAAAAAAAAAAAAACCCACCCTTCTAAGGCAGAAGGAAAAGCTTCTTATCACAGGCTTGTATTAGACCCGCACGGAATCCAAATATGCCCGGGGGATGATGTTGCTATGGTGACACTCAACACACCCACGTAGATGATAAACCTCCGCATTCTTGCTACCCCTCTTTCTGATGATGTTATGCAAATAATACCACAAAAAAAAAAAAAACACCTCTAAGGCATTTTCTTCATCAATAAAATCACGATATGCCGCCATTCAATAAAATTCTTTTCCGTAATGACACGGTGTCTGTCTGCACTTATTCTATGCATTTTTTGGAATTAGTACACCAGACGATCTACCGGCTGTTAACACATTTTAAGGTTGTTGTGTCGATAATATCACATAATGATAAGACTATAATATAGTATAGAACTTAGGTTCACAAGATTTTGTAGAAGCTCACATTGTAACTCTGATGTTTCCTGCAGTGATTGTATGTTGTCTACGGTGAGAATGAACCATGAAATAAGTGCATTTCTGGCGTCAGCGTGTGGCTACTGAATTGCTTCCCTGCAGCGTCGATTTAAAGTTCCAAGGTGGATGGAACCCGATCGGGTGTTGATCTGTGAGGCACATGGTGTGACTCTACAATATTGTGTTTCATGTTATGTTTATATTTCATGTTTGATGTTTCATTTTTTTTTTCATACATGTATGTCATAGGTAGTTTCTCAATATCTCACCGTGATGATGATTTTATGAGATAATGAGAAACCTGAAGGTTCAATTTTCTTCAGTTTGTCTCCCTCTAACAAATGAATTTGTATAGATCGCAACTGCTGATCTGCAATATTTAACAAACATGTCTGGAAAAAGGAACCGCGGGACTCGAACCTGTAATCTACTGCTTTCCGGGCAGCGATACTACCACCAGGCTATCCCTGGTTGCCGGCAGTGCCGCGATGAGCTTGAAACAAATTACCAAGCTCCGAAATTCCGACATTGTTATGCTAAGTAGTCCAAGCGACAAGGCATTGTTAAATGCGAAAGAATATGAAGTTGATTTTGATTTATTTTGATGTAATGTATGTTACTCCATTGATACATCACAGGAGATGAAACTGCTACTAGTTCATATTAATCGATGAAATCACCAACTTATCATTTGCGGTAATGATATACCGCAAAGATAATGATAGCGAATCCGAAACAACGCGAAGTCTGCGCTCACAATGGTCCTCTTATCTCCCCTACCTATCGCACAATCTCTCGGCTCGTAATGACTGTAGTAAATAAGAAGTGGGGACCTCAAATTTGCAATGTCGTGATCGCGCCTTCTCCTTGAAGCGGACTCCTCCGTAATTGTGGGCGAAGACGAGATGAGATGATCTGTCAATTTGACAGGACAAAACAATCAAACATGTCAGTATCTAAGCAGTGACAAGGATCTAGGGCAAAACAAGTTTGGGAGAGAGAGTGTAGATGTGGGTGTGTGTGCACATTCTAAACACAAGTTTGTCCTCCTTTGCTGCAATAAGTCAGATACCAATTTAATCAGACTCTTTGTTGTGCATTCATTGAGGTATCGAGGCTTCAGCCCATCAGATTTGCCGAATAAACAGTCACGGGAAGATTGCAGTTGTTTTCCATCGGACGTTATGGACTTTCCGAGAATTATAAACTACACTCATCAAGATGAATGCGATAGAGACAAACAGATCGTCAACGGTGTAACGACCCATGAAGACTCATTTGGACTTGTGGCTGATTAACAGTTATTTACTTCACGTACGAAGGGACCAACAAATTAAGTTCCTGAAAGTTTAACATGTGCAACAATTTGGATTATATATGAGAGTAAGGTTGTCATTGAACTTCGTGGTTGAGAACAACAAAACTAGATTCTTTTCGAATTAGAAAAAGGCGTTGATTTCTGTGTTTGTGTATGTGTGTGTGTGTGTGTGTGTATGTGTGTGTGTGGTTTTCGTTTTTGTGGGGTTTTTTTTAACGTTTTATTTGCCATTTGTCACTATGCTATGATGGGCAGATATCATTCAGGTTTCATCCCGAAGTGGTTGTTGGAAAAATGTAACGAAGGAGATTTTTCCCTAATATAATCTAATTCAGATCCGGTAGGTGACGGAGCTAGAGTTACAGGCATTTCTTTCCTTCTTGATTGTCAAACGTCGTAAGTGGTCGAAGACTCGTAGCGTACTGAACTGCTGAGTTGTGTGCCCAAAACATAATTGCAAATGTTTCAAATTACCATGACCATCTTTGCTGTGACGTCACATTTCAAGGACACCCAAGAGCGTGTAAAGTGTGACTTTCATGTCATGCTCTTGACCAAGCACGTTAATATCGATATTCCGTGGAAAATCGGCTTTTATGCCTAAGCCCCATGGGCGTAAATCCCGGGGGGATGGGGGGGGGGGGATATATCCCCCCCTGAAATGGAGGAGGGGGGATGGCCTGTACAATCATCCCCCCTGAATTTTGAGGGGAAAAAATGGAGGAAGCAGAAATGTGATTGTATCAATTTTGGCATATTGCATGACGTTTGTACGCCGGCCTTCAGACAGGTAACAGAGCTGAACAGTATTCTATCTTGTAGGAAAATGTATAATTTTCTCAAGCGCTCGCTCGCTTCGCTCGCTCGCGAAGAAAGTAACATCGACATACACTGTAAGGTATGGCTCAGGCGTTGACAACGTCAAATAGTATAGGTCTACATGTAAACATGCTATGACGCGAGTAACTGGGGACCATACAAACATACAAACAAACAATAACAACAACTTTATCGCCATAATTGAATCCCCTCCATTTCCTGAATCATTCCTGAGAAACGACAGTGACTGATGACTCAGTCAGGATACATCTATGGGCATACCAAGGGAAGATCAGGGACGTCGAATCTATGGGGGGGGGGGGGGGGCAAAGGGGCATTTGCCCCGCCCCAAAGGAAGTGTTTAGACAGACAAATCATTTATCCCCCAAGCAATTCCCGAGATGAGGACAAATCTCGAACTTTCTTAATGGAAAATTGTCCAAATATCGCCAGAACTATGCACCAGATCGTTGTATTGCAATCATGAACATGTATGCAAAAGGTCCGCTATACAGGATAAGGGATAAACTTTGTACACTTTTGACATAGATGTATATTCCCTAATCAAAGAGTGTGCAGCAGATCTTTCACTTAACAAAAGCAACCTAATATGTATAGAGGCGTCTATGGGGGGGGTGGTTCTCAAATAAAAGTGGGACAAACAAAAGCGAAAAATATAGCTACAAACGGCAGTTTTTGGAGTGTAAAATTTTAAAATCTTAAAGCTCGCTCGCTCCGCTCGCTCGCATTTAGCCGCTATGCCATTCTCCTGATGTTGCTGCCAGTGATTGACAGCAGGTGCACCCGGTGCGCCCCCCTTAATTTCCAAAGCGAAAATATAGCTACAAACGACAGTTTTTAGGACTGGAAAATGTCAAAATTTTCAAGCTCACTCGCTTCGCTCGCTAGCATTTAATCAGTATGCCATTCTCCTGATGTTGCTGCCAGTAATTGCCGGCAGTTGCGTCCGGTGTGCCCCCTTAATTTCCAAAGCGAAAAAATACAGCCACAAACGGCAGTCTTTGGACTGTAAAATGTCAAAATTTTCAAGCTCGCTCGCATCGCTCGCTCGCATTTAACCGCTATGCCATTCTCCTGATGTTGCTGCCAGTAATTGCCGGCAGTTGCACTCGGTGTGCCCCCTAAATTTCCAAAGCGAAAAAGTATAGCTACAAACGGCAGTTTTTAGACTGTAAAATGTCAAAATTTTCAAGCTCGCATTTAATCGCTATGCCATTCTCCTGATGTTGCTGCCAGTGATTGTGAGCAGGTGCGCCCCCCTTAATTTCCAAAGCGAAAAATATAGCTACAAACGAATTTGGGGACTGTAAAATGTCAAAATTTTCAAGCTCGCTCGCTCCGCTCGCTCGCATTTAATCGCTATGCCATTCTCCTGATGTTGCTGCCAGTGATTGTGAGCAGGTGCGCCCCCCTTAATTTCCAAAGCGAAAAATATAGCTACAAACGACAGTTTGGGGACTGTAAAATGTCAAATTTTTGAAGCTCGCTCGCTCCGCTCGCTCGCATTTAATTATTATTCCATTCTCCTGATGTTGCTGCCAGTAATTGCCAGCAGTTTTTGGCCCGGTGCGCCCCCTTAATTTCCAAAGCGAAAAATATAGCTACAAACGGCAGTTTTTGGACTGTCAAATGTCAAAATTTTGAAGCTCGCTCGCTTCGCTCGCTCGCATTTAATCATTATGCCATTCTCTTGATGTTGCTGCCAGTAATTGCCAACAGTTTTTGCCCGGTGCGCCCCCTTAATTTCCAAAGCGAAAAAATACAGCCACAAACGACAGTTTTTGGGACTGGAAAATGTCAAAATTTTCAAGCTCATTCGCTTCGCTCGCTCGCATTTAATCATTATGCCATTCTCCTGATGTTGCTGGCAGTAATTGCCAGCAGTTTTCGCCCGGTGCGCCCCCACCCCTTAATTTCCAAAGCGAAAAAATACTAGTACAGCCACAAAAGACATGTGGGACTGTAAAATATCAAAATTTTCAAGCTCACTCGCTTCGCTCGCTCGCATTTAATCGTTATGCCATTCTGATGTTGCTGCTCGATTGCCGGCAGTTGCGCCCGGTGTGCCCCCATAATTTCCAAAGCGAAAAACTACAGCCACAAACGGCAGTCTTTGGACTGTAAAGTGTCAAAATTTTCAAGCTCGCTCGCCCCGCTCGCTAGCATTTACCTGCTATGCCATTCTCCTGATGTTGCTGCCAGTAATTGCCAGCAGTTGCGCCTGATGCGGCCCCCCTTAATTTCCAAAGCGAAAAAGTATAGCCACAAACGGCAGTTTTTAGACTGTAAAATGTTAAAATTTTCATGCTCGCTCGCTCCGCTCGCTCGCATTTAATCGCTATGCCATTCTCCTGATGTTGCTGCCAGTGATTGACAGCAGTTGCGCCTGGTGTGCCTCCCTTAATTTCCAAAGCGAAGAATATAGCTACAAACGGCAGTTTTTGGACTGAAAAATGTCAAAATTTTCAACGCAAAGAGATTTCACCGTAGGAGGGGGAAACCCCCCTACCATACCCTCCCCCCTCGCTTGATTCGTTCCCTCACATAACCGCTCCTCCTAAGATCAAATCCTGTCTACGTCGATGATAGGCCCCATTATTAAGTAGGCCTTCACAGTGATGTCGCACAGCAAGAGCTGAAATACCACGATTTTGTCATTCAATAATATATTGTGAATATTTCATTTTCTTATTGTTTATTTAAAGAAAAGAAAACAAAATTTTCACCACACCAGATCGCTGAATTTCAGGTCTGAAAATGCAAAATCTTCCTCGTGTGGGAGAGGGATTACCCCCCCCCCCCCCATACACACCCTTCCCCCGTTCGGTCGTTCCGCTCCCTCTCACAGATATTTCCCCCCCCCCCCCAAAAAAAAAAAAAAAAAAAAATGTTTTCATACTTTTAAGGTCTAAGAACAAAAAGTCTTTATGTTGTTGCTGCCACTTTTCTCCCACTTTATATTTCATGCAAAAGAGTGGGGCATCCGATCCCTGTAAAGTGTGTGTGTGGTGGGGGGGGGGGCACAAAGCTTCTCCCCCCCCCCCCCCCAAAAAAAAAAAAAAAAAAGGCTGCGCCGGTCCGGTTATGGGCTTGTAATCGTGGTGATGGTGACCATCCCCCCCCCCCCCCACTCTTCAGTATGGATTTACGCCGTTGCTAAGCCCCCACCCCTTCGCCCCATTTTCCTGATACGTTTTAAGAAGTCGTCGTGCCACATTTCATGACATGATCCTTTCAACTTTCCGGTTTCATAATCTAGCTAAATTGACAAGGCGTCGCTTGCCACAGATAAGTAGCAAAGACGTAGATATACAAGGAAAAGAGGATGCGTTTACTGTTCTTGTAATTTGATGTTACGATGACGTGCCTTGTTTACATCATGTGGTGTTCTGTGAATCGAGATGGAGAAGAAAAGGGTGTGTTTGTGTGTGTGTGTGTGTGTGTGTGTGTGTGTGTGTGTGTGTGTGTGTGTGTGTGTGTGTGTGTGTGTGTGTGTGTGTTCGGGTGTGCGTATGTTTACGGGTGTGTGTTTGTGTGTGTGCGATGTGTATTTACCCTCCCCAAACACTAAATTGATTCATCAAAACTAAAACTGTGATAAATGGTTGTTGCCATGTCTTCGACATGCAATTGACGTGCGAGGCAGATGGAGTCCGGATGCGGAAGGGGCAGGCCCTGCCTTATCAAGCTTTTGTACTTGCAAAAAAGGGTTTCACTGCTTTCCTATTTTTTTTTGATCTCATATCTCTTGAACCTGAACGTGATCGATGACATTATTCTGACAATTTACAAGAATGTTACGACCATCGCAAAGTCTTTGACACCACATGGCTGAGACCTCACTTGTTCTGTAAACTAAATGAAATGAGTTTACCGTGCTTGGAAATTCGTCACTATTTATTTGAAGTCTTTATTCACACGCAGAGGACATGTTTTCACCCAAAATCCAAGCAGTATAGAGAAGTCGAAGAAAGGTCAAGTAAACTTCCATTTGTTTTTGTGTAAAACATTGGCAAGGAAAAAACGCAAATGACATCATGGTCGGATGACCTTTTTTCGAGGAGGCTCTAGGAGAACCATTAAAACACGATTTACTGACACTTTGGCTGTCATTTCATTCCCTTTGCTCAAGTTTTGTTTGTTTGTTTGTTTGTTTGTTTGTTAGTTTTTATAGTTCTCCTCCCAAGACAACTTCACGGGTTCGATATGTTTTTTTAACACTCCATTAATGTATTAATGTTTTATCTGAGTATTATTGCAAAGGAGGAGTTTATTCAAAATCTAACACGAGGAAAAGAAGTTATGAAAATTTTAAAGGTTCAAATATTTTCATGGAATTGCGATATAGTTTTGCATGCACATGTACCAAATAGATGATTGGATGATGACATATTCACACAAACCTTCCTTTTGATAGTACAAAAACTATGGTAATGTTTATGATTTTGCGTCATAATTAGCACTACAACCCCTTCGCCTCGTAAAGTCGGTTTTTACAACGCAAATATAATTTGATGTGAGAGTTAAAATGGTCACCTATACTCATTTGCATTTGCACCAATTTCACTGTGTTGATGAAATATTATTATGTAAAACTAATTGAAACTTCTGTGACTTCGTTATATCCGATGTCCTGACGAAGCTCCTGTGGAATAATCCTAATCTTTGTCTATTAATTATACTATATTCATTCCGTAAATAATCATAGATTATGTCCTTTTTATTCATTTATTGGATAGCATTTGCTTCCACCTTTGCTGTCATGGCGCAAAAAAAATGAACTTAATAACTAAGGTCCTTGACCCTTCTACCTCGCACCAAGTCAATGCATGTGTAGAATAGGTCCCTATTATATACTATAGCAGCTGCTCTGAATGATTAAGTATATAATCTGCATGGAGAAAATATTGAGATGCAAAAGCAGACAAAATTAAAACTCTGTAGACAAAACCGCAATGGCAAAGTTTCATGAACTTTCAGTGCGGAGACAAGGCGCTTTGAACTGCGATACCTCGGCCATGGTTTTTAATGCTGTAGTCGGAATGTCTTTCGGGACTGACACATACCCTTGATGTTACTTTTCACCCGGAAGTAAACGGAGACTCCGCAGGATGTGAGTATACAGGGCACGTCCATGTACAGCAGTAGTGAAATGTTCTCGAGAGAATAAAATGAGGTTCGTGATGACGTACGAAGTAATGCAATCGTGAAACACATTCAATGACCCTGATCAAGTGCTGATTGAGAACTGAACCTTATACAGCGTGTCCCACAAAAAATGCTAATGGCACTCTAGATGAGTACAATATTAAAATTACAACATGATATTGTTTATATCTTTGCAACCGTAAACCACAATTTCTTTTTCTACAAATGGATGAAATTTTATGAGATATGGTTTAATAATCACAAAGATATGAACATTTTTTTCGTTACACATCAGGAAACCGCTCTATCCAAGTTTTGTATTAAGTATAGTATGTGTAGTTAGGTTCAACTAACAAAATTTGTTATCTATTCAAGTGGGGCAAATGATATCTATTCACGTTCAGCCAAGTCTGCAAGGATTTTCTTTTGTCAAGACTTGGGGATGACCTATTCATTCCTCCCTCCCTGATGCGTTCAGCGAAACATGACGAAATCTGATCAAAATCAGAACAGGGTACAAGATGAATTCAAGGCAGAATTCAACAAGCACCATGCAAGGCGACAATACTCAGAAATGTGCTCAAATACAGGGAAACGGGTACAAGCAAAAACCTTAACAAGGGCAGATCGGGGAGAAGAGTATCAGTTCAAACACAAGAAAACATTGACATGCACCACGTGAGGCAAAGCCTCATTCAAGAACCCCGGCAAAGTTGATTAAGTTGCAGGAGAAACAACGTTCCACACGTAATTGGACTACGTACTTTATTCAACGTAATAACGAAACTTGGATTGAGAGATTTTCTGATGAGTGCTGAAAGAAGGCTCGTATCTCTGTGTTCAATGGACCATATCGCATAAAATTTAAGCCAGTTGTATAAAAGAAATGCTAGTTTACGATTAAAAAATTATATATAGTATGATTTGGTAATTTTCAAATTATGCTCATTTAGAATGTCATTAGCATTTTTTGTGGGACACGCTGTATAAGTCCTCCTTTAACCGTATTATCGCATTCAAAGAGACAAATCACTTCTATTTGATGCGGGACACGACCACAATATCCCCACTGCTTTAATCCTTTAGAGGAAAGAAAAGAAGAAGGACATTCCTTTTACCTTTGACTTTATTTATCTTTTTATTTCTTTTAGCAAGGTACGACTTCTGCAGAAGTGAAATATAGTGTATATGATTTAAAAATGTGTTTCAAATAGTTATGAATTAGATTGTGTGTCCTTGGTATCCATCTTTAGTGACCAGATTCCCAGATAAAAAGCTTAAGAGGCGTCAAAAAAAAATTCTTTTAGTTTCATTGTGAAAGAGAGCGTAATATCCTCATGCTAACAAAAGCAAAGATTGTTTAATGGGTCACAAGTGGAACGTGGTATAGGTCTCACAATTTTAACTAGAAAAATATGTGGGGCGAGGGCAAGAAATAAGGCCTGTTTGCTTATATGTCACAAGTGTTTCAAATTGTCCTAACCGCAGTTTGGATAATTTTCTATTTACTTTGAAAACAGCAACAATATGACCCTTTAGTGTTTCCGTTCTTTAAAAGACGATACAATGTTAAGATAACTCAGTTTAAGCGACGGGAAGTGTGTCACCATCCCCGTGCTTTTAGTTTCTTTTTTTATGTAGCTGCCATGTTGTTTAAATCGCTGAGATGTGAAATATAACATGTGACCTACATTAACCATTAACCAACTGTCCACCGTTTTGTTGAAAGCTATCATTTTGTTTATTGAATTGCTGGGCTGTAAAATATTACATGTGATTCACATTAACCCACATCAGAAAACCAAAAACCCAATATCACAATCGACTGTCCATCGCTGACATAGATCAGGACTACCCTCCGATGTCATCCGTGGGCAGATCATTGCCATCCTTGGTATTAATTTTCTCGTCCCTGGGCGTATCAAATGTTGCGATAGACTGCAGACATCAGGTGCATAGCGTCTAAAAAGCATCTTAGATCTACTTGGTGGATATGACGTCGTGGTGGCGTTCAATTTTCATACACGTAAGCGTGTATTCAATAGTTAAATCAAAATACTCTTAAGTTCATATAGCGTCTAAAAGCACAGTTATGATTGGTGGACATCGCGTCGGGAGGAGCGTTTCGATTTTTCTCATGTATTAAATGACTTCTTTCGGAAGAATTAGATACCTGACATCATCAAATGAGTTCATGATCATTTGACATCGCAAAAAGTTTAACATATAATCAGGTTATTCATTGATCGTTACTAGCTTTGTATGAATGTTAAATCTCTCTTGAGGAGCAGTATAGGATCCACGCCTGTTACTTCCTGCATATATACCTTCAAGTAGCAAACTATTGAGGTATAGGGAGGAGGAAAGGAGAAATTTCGGAAGGGAGGTGATCCAAGTATGGCAACCATACAATAGCCGGATATCGGGGTAGATTGACACAAGTGAGGAGAGGAAAAATATCAGAAAAGAAAGACTATTGTTTGTGTGTTTAAGTGAAAAAAAAAGTGGTCGTTATCGAACGAAACATGTAATGAAATTTTATCGTGTTTGAACTATAATCATGTCGAAATCAAGGGGCAAGATTAAATATTACAGGTAAAGACATGCGCAGCAGTAATATTTGGGAGCAGTTTAAGAGCTCAAAATATCGACTTGATATTGGGTGGCACAAAAGGCCAAGTTGGTATTACCGATATCTTTATGTTTCCTTGTAATATACAAGATCAACTCAAGTCTATTTACATAATTATTTCTCTCTTGATTTATTGTTTGTCCTTTCTGTACTTTTATAACATTTGTCTTCTCCTTCTGTCAAGGCACTTGATGTTGTAAAATTTTGTAAAAATATTGTAAAATATCAATTATTATTCACGGAAAGTGCAGAAATAAATTCCTTCCTGAAATGAGGAAGGGGCCAAAAAAAAAAAAAGATAAGAAAAGGAAAAGCTCTTCATATGATGTGCGATGAGCGGTTTATATCATGGTAATGTTATGACACCTTTTGCCCACCGCCCACAGAACTATTACGCAACTACCTCAATGATCATTGAACACACCCCTCATGATAGCAACGCAACGGTCCTTATGCGAACACTTTGCCAGGCAAACCTATGTCCATACCTATGTCCAGACCCCAAGACACACTATTGATACCTATATTTTGCTCTTCATCGTACCACGGGTGCAGTGGAGAAAGTAATCTGTATTTCTAAAGAACTTTTTGTGTATGCGGTTATGAACCAGACGAGTTGGTGGTTCACGTCTTCCCTGTATCTTGTTTCGGGTCTTTCATGACTACCACATTTTATGAACTTTTGCTCGCTTCGCATCACCGCTTTTCGACATAAATCATTGCATAAAACTTTGTAAGGGCATGTATCGGTTTCGGGGACATAGGGCAATCTTTCTATAAGAACAGTATACCAGCACAGTTTCTCGGTATCCAACTTGCGCATCCAATGACATTCATCCAAAGACATATAAGAAAGGAGGGAAGGATCGACTTTCGATTTCGCTTTACAATAGAAAGAAAACACACACACACACACACACACATACACACAAATGTTCAGAATGACATTGTGCCAAAGACCACCAAATTTTGATTGTTTTACACAATAACTGCACTCCCTTTCCGTAGCCCTTCAGAGCTTTGATGTGGCGCGTCCTCTGAAGTAGCCATTTGGTTTTTAGTACAAAGTTCATGAACTTTTTTCATTGTATTCCATATCCTGGCAAGAACCCCACACAGTCTGTCACAAGAAGACAGCGAAAGAAGATGCAAATTCAAATACCTCTTGCTGCTATGGAAACCCCAGACAAGCCCCCAAGTTGTCGTATTACAGGTTGTATGTAGCTTATCAGTCCTTTAGAAAAATCCAATGGCATGCGAGATCTTTTTTGACAACAGGATTTATTACATTGAATTAGTATACTGGCACTCCAGATGAGCTGAAGGGAGTTTATAAACCCACATCGACATTGTGAAAAAGTAATTATAAAGAAGAAAGGGTGTGGTGATTCTGTTTCAGCACATCTACATGTGTCCGAAGCTCTAGGAAAGGAATGTAACTAGCAAATTCTAACCCATACAAAAGTGAGGATATAAGGAATATTTTGATACCCACTACGGGAGGACGTTTAAGATTCTACAATAATCCTGTCAAAATAATGAATGAATTGTAACCCCTTCTACAGCAAAGTGAACGAGAGGTCCTGGATTCGAATCGTGCTCAGTTCAAATATCCCAGGGACCAAGAGGACGTCTCACAAAGAATTTAAGTCGATCTTAAAAAGTTACAATCAAGTATAACTCATGGTATGCTGCTGGATTCCCTGTTAAGATTTATTAAGAGTTTTCAGAGCCCACTTCATAATACTATCAATATCAAAATTTACAAATTCCTTTCTCGCTTATTTTATTTTTTCCATTTTTGGCTGCAAGAACAATTAATATCCGAAATTTTCATTTTTGTTAGGATGCTGGGGTAAGAGTAATGACAAGGCTCTTTGGCAAATTGGTGCTGTCCCGAACATACAGTTAGATGATTATTAAGACCTTACTGTCATTAGTATCGTTGTTTACCACTTTTTTTTTTCAATATCATTAGGAGCAAAAGTTGAGGAATGATGGATTGTAGTAGTTGTAGTGGTGGGTGATGGTAATAGTATTAATAGTAGAAGTAGTAGTAGTGCTGAGTAGTGGTAGTAGTGGTAATGGTAGAAGTAGCAGTAGCAGTAGTAGTGGAGGTGGTAGTAGTAGAAGTAGTAGTAGTTGTTGTTGCAGTGGTAGTGGGAGCAGTAGCAGTAGCACTAGCAGTAGTAGTAGTGGTAGCAGTAGCAGTAGTAGTGGGGATGGTGGTAGTAGTTGTTGTAGTGGTAGTGGTAGTGGGAGGAGTAGCAGTAGAGGTAGCATTAGTAGTGGTAGTGGTGGTGGTGGCGGTATTGGTAGTAGTAGTAGTAGTAGCAGTAGTAGTAGTAGTAGTAGTAGTAGAAGTATCAGTGGGAGTATGGATCTTGTATCACCAAGGAGGTACTAGGTTCTCACCTCTCACCTATCACCTCCTTGGTATAATATCTACATCCAAGACATTACGATTTACTCATTGTTAACCTGCTGTTTAATGGGCTAGCTTGCAGTCTGGATCCACCACCGATTTGGCTCCATTGTTTCACAATACACGGGTTCACCTTTGTCAGCTGTAATTGTATTTAGTCGAGGGCGTGCGCATAGGCTGCTGGCCGATGGTTGACTGGCTGGCCTGAAGGGAAAGATGAATAGGAGGAAATGGACCTACCAGAATCGCTGCGGATGGGAAAACAGAGGCTTGTAGATACCAGCAGCCTTACAGGTGTTTGCCCTCCATCCGGGGTCTTTCCATACAGAGTCTGTGGAAGTTCATCACCACTGTAGCTGACATCCGATATCGACAATTAGAGGCCTTTCAAAACTTAAATGAAATCTAATTTGAAAGCAAAAAAAAAACAAAAAAAAAACAAAACAAAACAAAAAACAAAACAAACAAAAACAAGCAAAATGTTTATATCTCTTGTTACGAAGGATGCTCACCGCGCAGCCTCTAGTGGCATAATGGTGAACACGCGTATATAGTGCCGATGTGACTACATCTTTGAATGATTCTAGGACAAAGGTCCGTAGTTCTTGCTGCAAAATTGTTTGTATCAACAATGCTATGTACACAGATTAACAACGGGCTAATCTTAGAAAGTTATGGATTATGATAATGCGCTGAGCAAGAAGGTATGTGTAAGATATGTCTGTAATTGATTGCGCCGATTTTTTTTTTTTTTAATTTCGGCGTTTTCTTCCGTGATGCTCGCAATGCTCCCGGAGAAACAAAAACACAAGCAAATCAGGAGATGCTAGGCCTCTCTTTAAACTGCGCGCCAAATGCTGCAACTCACTATTTTGTCCGTGGCGAGGTTTACTTTAGCGAGAGTGTAACGTTTCCTCTTTCACGGTCTATTGTTACCGATTACTGCTAAATGATGTTGCCATATGGGTCAAATAGCGTTTGCCAGGCAGTCATTGCGGTTGCCCAGTTCCGCCCTTTCTGTGATAATCTTACATCCTTGTCAATTTCCCGTTTTGATTCAACACGTGTCGAAGAAAATAAAGCGTTTAAGCAATCCTTAATAATTGTCACTCAGTTGCGCGTGACACGCTGTGACAAGTGCGTTGGATGCTGAAAGAATCATCCGCTATCGAAGATCAAGGAGCTCATTCCCTGCTGCAATGCGGCAATACATCCTTTATCTTGGTCTCCCTCTTATCATAGACCTAGTCTATGCTCTCCCCAACAGATTCATTGCCATGTTTTCGTAAAAAAGTAAAGGCATAAGGAAATGGAAGGGGGGGGGGGGGAGAGACGGGGGGTTCTGTGGACCGTTGTTTCGGGTGTTCATGAATGTTCGAAGATTCTGCAGTTACTATACTGTAGGTGTGTTTGATAGGCTTGTGATTAGCGGCTCGGGGCTCGAACGATTGACATTTGTCAAAGTTTTAAATCGACATACTCTCGTCTTTTGAAATATAGAAGATGAAAAGAAAACATAGTTATGTTTTAGCTGTATATATATATATATATACATATATATATATATATATATATATATATATATATATATATATACATATATACATTGTATATTTATATATATATATATATATATATATATATATATATATATATATATATATATATATATATATATATATACATATATACATTGTATAATTATATATATATATATATATAATTATATATATATATATATGCTCTATGTAATTTCCTGTCGGTTTCAAACGCTTAATGTATTCATTCAAGGCAGCGTTGAGTCGGTGTTTCAGGAAAATATTTGGCTAAAATGTTTAATTTATCATCACAGCTTCTTTCCGTTGTACATATTATGCCTGATCTATTTCCAAAAGTGACAGGCAAAATACCTGACAGTCTGAGAGGCAAAAATACTGGTAAGAACATCAGAGGCATTTGTGCTAAAGGTAGATATGTCAGACGTCTAAATGCCAGAGGTAATCATGGTAATAGAATAGAAACACATTTACATAAAGCTATTAAAGTTAACATGTTGAAGTGATAACGCTACAGATTAGAAGTTTTACAGAAAATCGATCTGAAATATTTGTCCTGGGCCCCGTCTTATAAAGCCTTCAAATCAATCACAAGTCCCCAAATCAATCGCAACTTGCATTGCAGCTCACAAGAAACATGTGATTGATTTCTATCACAAGTCTTTATAGGACAGGCCCCTGGTGTAATATTTGAATGATATCACAAGAAATTGAAAAATTATCACACACACACACACACACACACAAAAACACTTATTCACACTGCCCTTGGTTATATAGATACTGTGGAGTAGGGCGCTACGCTATACCTCTGACACATATACACCTAACTCCGACATATTCCCCTCTGACATATTTCCTTCTGACATATTCCCTTCTGGCATATTTCCTTCTGACATATTCCCTTCTGGCATATTCCCTTCTGACATATTCCCTTCTGGCATATTCCCTTCTGACATATTTCCTTCTGACATATTTCCTTCTGACATATTTCCTTCTGACATATTCCCTTCTGACATATTCCCTTCTGACACATTTCCCTCTGACATATTTACTTCTAACATTTTGACCTCTGACATCATTTACCCTTAGCATTTTTGCCTTTGATATCTTTATCTCTGACAGATTGACACTTCTCTAAATATTGAAGGAATAGCAAACATAAATTTATCGATTATCTACCACAACAAGCACCGAGAGTTCACCAACCTCTTTAAGGAAATTACCGTTTGAGACTTTGTTGATGTATACATAAGAAAGCCTACACCAAGTATCTTAAGTTTTGTAGATGATTAATAATCAGAGTAGATTTTCACAAATCAAACATTTCTCGAACTACTATAAGTAAAAAAGAACCAAACACACACACAGAAAAAAAAAGACGCTCCACTTTCAACATATAATGAAGAGCTATGATATTCACCTAGAGTTCATACACGTCATTTTGATGGTATGATGTTTTAAATGTTGGAGTAGGTACTCGTGAAGCGTGCGCGTGTTTCGTTACAGCTATTTTTTGTTTCGTTGCCTTTTTTAGCTTTGTTCAATCTTAGCCAGTTTGATCAGCACCACTTCAGATTTTTTTTTTATGTTTTCTTTTGTCTCTTTCGATACTAGTCTCTGTAGCATTGTCATATTGTAAAATATACTGTATATATATATATATATATATATATATATATATATATATAGTAACTAAGCTGGCTCCTTTTCTCAGTATCTGTTTTATCTTTCTTTGAGTGGCCAAAGTAGTTTCTGTGATGATTGGGAAAGAGTTCTTTTTCTTTTGATTTTCGATTTGCCTGAGCAGCACTTAAAACTTCTTTTGTATTACTCGATCTAAGTTATGAGATCATCTATTACATAATTTATGGACTTACAAGAAAAAAAAAATTCACGTGTAAAAGGTAATTGGTTGCCTCAGCAATAATCAGTAACTGTTTAAGAGAATAAGAATAGATAGAATGCGTGCAATAAAATACTGTGACTAACAAAAATTAAATATTCTGTGCCTAAATCAAATTGAAACAAAACATCTTGCACATAGTGTACGTTACTGCAACAAAATTTTAGTTTCATGCTTTAGAGTTTGTTGTTGTTGTTCTTCTTCTTCCTCTTCTTCTTGACTTATCTCTTTCCAAAATGCGCAGAGAGAAAGATGGCTCAGAAAATAAAAATGAGCAGACGAGATTCAAACTATTATTGTAATATGCAAGTACATTTGTCTTTCCGTGTATGTTTCTCTGCTTGTCTGCCAGTCCATTTGTCTGTCATTCAGTCTATCTGTATGTCGGTATGTGTCCTATTCAAAACCCGAGATGACTCCTTTGTCCCGTTTGCTGCATGTACTGTTTCTAGATTGAAGCGTACTACACAGTAAACAAGATCGTCTATCAAAAATAGATTTGCGAAGCAGTAGCGATAGCGCAACACATAATCGAAACATGAAATATAAACCATCAAACTTTTGTGATTATTCGATATAGTTTACAGCTTTCTGTCTTTCTCTCTTTATATTCATCTATCTATTTTCGTCATTGACTATCGTCGAGATAAATTTTAATACTACAGTATAGTATCCAACAGCAAACCATGTTAATTTCTTTCAAAATTTACATGTTGAGGCCTGTAATGCTGAAGTAATGGTTATAAGAATGAAATGATCAAGAAGTACAAATCCATGCACCTTAATTACCACAAACTTGGTGACGGGTACGGTGATGATGCAGTCAATCAGAATCAAGATTACCAATTAATTATTACTTCTCTATCTTAAAAAGAAAAGGATAATCACGAGTCTTGTCTTACTGTCATTTGATGAGCCTGTTGATCAACTCAAACATAAATTAATCATTTTCATCTGATGATTGACATGGTGCTATTTTCTTTCATCAACAGAAAAACAAAATCATGACTTCCTTTTTTCGGGTTCTCATTTTCCAGGATTATTTGTGTTTTTTTCAAAGGTACATAATACGCTGATAAGTTTTCGACGTAATCATAAACTTCACATTACGGAAAAGAGAATTAATCTAAATATCACAAATCATTATTGTTAATTTAACATATATCACATTTCCGATCAATGGTAATTCTGTTTCAGTTTCGTAGAATCTTCGTAGTGTGCTTACAAAATAAGATCTCACCAAGGAAGCACTGATGGTGCGCGCTAACCTTGCTTAATGTGTGCATAATTATGTGCGTGTATGTTTAAATAATAAATATAGAGAAAAAAGTAACGGAGGCAGAAGGGTGAATAGATTGATAATAAGTAGACAGATTTGATTTGATTTGATTTGATTCAGTTTAATGTGCTTAGATTCAAAGGTGATTTCCTGTCAACAAAAGTTTCATGTAGACCTATGAGTTATCAAACAGGCGTTCCATCTTAACTTTAACAGGGGTGTTACCTTTATGACCACCTAAGAGTTGTATTGTATTTTCCGACAAGCCCACTGCCATCTTGATCCTCACCTTGATCCCCAGATGTAGGCCAGGATCATTTAAAGAGCTTTCAGTTCATCGGACGCCCTCATGCGGGAAAAAGTATTATCATGGTCAATGTGAATTCGCTGTGTTGGTTGACAGTCAACACAATCAGGGGATTTTTTTAATGTATAAGTAGCAGACCGCTAGAGTACCGAGCTCCGGAGCGCGTATTCCCAACAGGTAGCGGGAAATGTCAAGGAAAAAAAAAATAGTTGGGGGGGGGGGGGACGGGCGTTGTCCTTAATTTCAAAGTGCCGCCTCAAGGTACAAACAGGCTCAATTTCATTAAGTTCACTGCGTAATGTATGTTCGTGATTGAATCAGGACGGCGCTACGTTCTCCGTCCTACTTTCTCTATCGCCTCCACCGCAAGAAATCAATATAACAGGAAAAAATAATGATGATAATGATGATGACGATGATGACCACTATTCTTGAGTTTATATTGGTACTTACGAACTCAGAAGGCAAACCCGTTGACCACAATGTATTCTCGAGGGTTTCCTGAGTTTATAAAGAAAAAAAAATAGGCCTACTTGCCGTCACTACCAATATTTCCATTACGTTCGTCCACAGGTCCGAACAATGTCGTCCAGATTAAAGGAGAGTCTACATAACTGTATGTGTGTGATTGTGTGTGACTGTGTGTGATTGTGTGTGTGCGTATGTGTGTATGTGTAGAATGTGCACTCATTACCTCTTCATGGGAGTGGGGATCCTCGAATCCCTCTTTATCAGAACAAAAAATAAAGATAATGGGTACATCATACGCTCTCCTCTCGTTCATATAGCTGTCAGACTATAGCATAGAGTGAAAGATAAACGATACCGAAGGCATGCTGTTAATGGTGCGTAACTTCCTGGGGCAAATATCATTCGCTTTGTACCTGTAATGGACAGGTGGACAACTTCACAAAACTGCTGTGTGTCGAGCTGCACGTAGTCGCCATTACACATCTGCTCTAGTACATACACACAGCCACGATTTCTTTTAAATTCTTTTCTCCAATTTCCATTCCCCTTCTCAGTCACTGTCTGTCACAATGGCTCTTATGTTATAGTAGTTATTCATACATCCGGAAGCATCTTACCGTATGTAGCCTCAAGCGAAGTACATAATGGCTGGAGCCGCCGGAGACAAAATTAGTACTACATGGCTCATGGAGCTTACAAAATAAAACGACATACATACACCCTGGGATCAAGTTGCAATAATTAGTGACTGCTGGTCTGAAAACAGGGCTGTCAATGACATCACGTATGAACGAGTGTTTTTGGTATGTTTATGTTTGATTCCTTTGACATGATTTTAGAATAAACAGATCCCTCTTCTTTCCCGCGAGCTACTCCTTGAAGATATTTTACCCATCCTGCTGATCTTCTTGATGTACAGGTGTAATTACTGAGAAGACTTAATTGTCCTATTGCCTCACCATCGACAATCTTCATATTATACAGATATCGCCTCTTTAGAGGTGTAATTATGACACCTGGCATTCCCGCGGGACAGAAAAATATTGTCTCGAGTTAAAAATTATCATATAACTCCCAAGGGACTATTAAGTGTTATATTACAACGACAGACAAGACACATTATACGGCGTGTACCTCCCTGGTATATGTTATAAGATGTACTATGATCTACATGAATACACATCATTAATCATTCTAGCCCCGTCGGCAGCCAGCGAAATTCTTGAAAGATATTACCTAAGTGACGTCACTGTTGGCAGTATAACGATTTCGATCCTTGCCGCATTAGTCATCACGTGACTGCACTATGACCAATCGCTCGCTTAAAATCAATAATTGTTACCATTCTCTGTAAAGACCAAGGACCTTCATCAGGTTCATAAACACTTGACTTCATCGAGGGGCGTATCAGCAAAATTGCTCAAGGGATGCACTTTTCAGATCATGATACTCCCTCAAATATAATCTCCGATTGCGCATCATTTCGTGATTCAATTTATTTTCTAATCTCGTGTCATCGTGATACCTTTTATGGTTTCCTACCATTCGTTTAGAATGAATGTCAATCACGATATATCGCTTAATGTATAATTTTACTTGCCGAGACCGTTTCGGCAGTTCTGGACTGTGATGAACTGAGATAAGTCATGTTCACAATCGCTCCGGGAACTGTGGTAATCCATTGATGCTATTATTTCGGTTAGGAATAATGTTGATGCACTTTATCAATTCCATGCATTTCCTCTCCCATCCTGTCTCCCTGCATCTCTCCCTCTCTTCCTCTCTCTCTCTCTCTCCCTCTCCGTCTTACCTTTGTCTAACATATCGTTTAAAAAGAAAAGTTCCTGTCTCTAGATGTTCACGATCGGACAGACATCTGCCGATGATTAACAGTCCAATAGGTCGCATGTTTCAGACTGCATGCTCTGCAAATTCGAACTAACTAGATGAGTTGCCTATATTTTGCCTATATTATTTATACTCCTGTATGTAATGTGGATAATGGATATGGATATATATTTATATATACACATCTATATTATTTTGTTCATAATACTACCGCTTGAATGTGCGTCTGTATTTACATAATACACAAGATGCACCTA
Organism: Diadema setosum; assembly: GCF_964275005.1. Lineage (NCBI taxonomy): Eukaryota > Metazoa > Echinodermata > Echinoidea > Diadematoida > Diadematidae > Diadema > Diadema setosum. The sequence goes on along the minus strand of NC_092693.1, from coordinate 10,103,965 downwards.
ACCTCTCCATGAGGTTTGTAAAAAAAAAAAAAAAAAAAAAAAAAAACACACATATGAATATCGTGTAATGGTAGTGATTTTGTTTTACTGACTCTTCTGACATTTTATGTAGAGTTCGTGATTATGGTATGACAAGAAAATTTTAGTGTTAAGAGAAAGCGGATGACGTTGACGACATGACAGACATTACTATCAAGTTTCCGTTGAATGTTCTAGCATGGCGTTTTGTTGAGGGTACATCAAACTACCCAACCGCCGTATCATTTTACCCGGATGCCACTTGCGTCAAATCGCTCATCGTAGATTATTAATTGCTCGGCTTCTTGTTAGAAGCAGTAAGACCAGATTTTAAAAGCTGCAGTTTTCCCCCCTTTTCCAACATTTTTGTGATGACATCATGATGTTGATAAACATCGAACGAGATTGTTGAGGTCATTACCTTTCAACGAATAGGAAATGAGGGGAAAATCAAGAAATAGTGACGTCAGTGTCACATGAGCAAGCTGTAGATAGGTAGTGAAGTGTCAAATGCTTTACATGTAACCTACTCATGTAACTTGTAGATAGTTTTGTTCAATTGTTCCAATCGTATCATTTTTCTGGCTATTCTTTTCATATTTTGCTGTATATTACATATAGTTTATTTTCTTTGTAAAATTTTACATTCAAATAACATTTTTCCGAAATATATTCGTGTACACATTTGTTTTGAACCCCGCTTATTATGCTTATGATATGCTCTTCTATACTCATCTCATTTCTTTTATCTTCCTTTTCTCCTTTGTCACTACGTTTCATCGATCACGTAGACGATTCGTCAGGCAGCCTGCCTCACTCTCGCCTACCTTGCCTTCGATCGATATCGACTCATCATTCAGCCGACGTCATCAACGAGATGGAGGTCGCCTCCGTACGTCCTCACTGCGCTCGCAGTGATTTGGATAGGTATAAAAAAATTTCAGCAATCAGTACTCACGTACTTGTTACCAGATTCCATTATTCATTCATTCATTCAGTTTCCACACAAATTATGCGTTGTATGTGTAACACATCCACAGAGATCAATAAAAAGTAACGCACGTAGTAAATTCACTTTATAAAGACTGTAATGATTTTACATGACACAGAATGAATTCCAATCAATTGGAAGAGTACATTACAGTCATATTGGATGATTAAGATTATGCGCGGGAAACCTACAGAGAAGTAGATGCATGTGGGGTAGGTCCCACGAAAAACAACAACAACAACAACACTCAGTCAATCACTATTAGTATTATGTGCACAATGACTTATTAGAGGATGAAAGTAACAAGCCTAATGACAATATTGGTGATTGTAGTATTGAAAAAGTGCAACAATACCGATGGCAGTATATAGTGCAGTACTTGAACTAGTGGTGGCTTTCACGATAGTTGAATCAAATAATGACAGTGATATATCAATAATAAAGAAATTACATAGGGACACAATATGCCCCCTCCTTCCCCCATGGGCCTGAAAAGGGTCAATATATCTTGGGATTTATAGGGTAAGTAAGTCGGTTACGTTGGCCATTATTCTTGTGAAGGAGTCTATGCGCTTTTAACATGTGGTTCACCCAGTTTCACTTCCGTTCCCTTTCTGTTACATTTCGTTAGTCCGGTTCGTCATTCCGAAGGTTCGTTATTTCAAAAATGAAAAAGAATCGTTGTTCCGTAGGTTTGATAGGACTTTTTTTTTTTAGATTCACGAACCATATTTTATTTCCATACTGTCGAACTTTCGGAATAACAAACCTTATTCCGGATCAACGACCCTTAGGAATAACGAACCCTATTTCATATTCGGGCTAACGAACCTTAATTTTGAATGACTAATCTCGGAAATTCGGCACAAGTGTTTGCATTATTGAACCCTTTCCTTTGCGGGCTAACGTAGGTACAAGGAATTTGAGTGTTTCGGTGCAGCCAACCTTTGGAGTAACAAACTTTTTTTTTTTTCATTTTCGTATTAACAAAGCATCGGAATAACGAACATTTCGCACTCCCTTTTCTGTCCATATTTTAGTTTCCGGTATCCTGCAGCTACCTACCGCTGTACTGACCGGGTTGAACGATGCAGGGTCCTGTCGCGAGTATAGGCCTTCACGCGGAGGTGCCTGGTACTACTGGGTAAAGGTGCTGACTGTGTACCTCTTTCCCCTTGCCGTTATTGCCTTCTGCTACTTCAAAATCTGGCGGCGCCTCAGCGCCCCACGGAGATCGTCTACGCGCAGCGGCAGCATCAAGATGCGCACATTCCGAAAGCGCAGTGCGCGTCGCATCCTGATCATCGTAGCCATCTTCGCAGTCCTCTGGATGCCCATCTTCGTCGTCCACCTCTGGCCGCACTACGACGTCGTGGTCACCGAAGACTCGCCCAGTTACGTCTACGTGCACCGCGTCACCAACTTTGGACTCTACTTGAGCATGATGCTTAATCCCTTCTTGTACGCGTTCGCCGGGCAGGGATTTAAGAAACACTTCAAGAAATTCGGCGGGCAGACTATATCCTCGTCTACTGGCGATCTTGACAGGGAGCAAACACCAGAAGGGAAGTGACAGCCTTCCAATTAAAAAAAAAAACGTTCGATTTGTAGTGGGCGAAAAGGAGTCTGTTATTACTTATCACCGATTAATTTCTGCATTGATGACATCTTGCCCTCAAAAACTTGACTGCTCTTAACGGAGTTGCAGATTGACTTTCCGTAACCATGGTAACTATACTGACTGCAATATACCAAAGAATGACAATGGTTCTGTGATTCGCGGCAAATTTGGGGCTTTCCAAGATACAGTCACTGTGATTCTGTGAACATCGCTTACGCCTATTGTAATGCCCACTACGTCCTGTGGTGTCGATTGAGTTTGATCGTGTCATCGTGCAAGTCAAATGTGCTGGGCTGGCTTGTACGTAACTAATTTACCGTAATGAATCCCCTTTTTGTGATGTTTCAGTTTCTCGTTGTTATCGTACGTCATAGTAAATCGTAATCACTATTACAAAGCAGCAAGGGAAGATTGCACCTTACGAACGTATCTTTTCAAAATCACATCTCAAATCTTATATCAATATTCGAGTGTAACTGCAACTTATATTAACTGATGTCAGATATGACAAGAAGCAATCAATTGTTTCATGTTAAACTATTTTGATAAGCACTAGGTGTGTAGGAAAGTGGGCCACATGGTGCATTAAGATTTGCTTTTATTATGTACGCTTGTCTTGAATCAAAGGATGATGGCGTGCTTTTCAGAGGTAATTGCACGTGGCAGTCGTAAAGTGCTGGGCAACCTCTAAATATCGCAGTGATTTGATTTGCTCAGTATGAGAATATAACAGAACCCCGAAAGACTCTTTTTAAACTGAACGTCATGCCTTGGGTGTCTTCCTTTTGCTTTAAAAAGGGGGAAACGAATGTAACAGAAACTGTCATATCAACATCTCGATGTGAGCAGGTCTCATACACCATCATTTTATTTATTTCATGGGACGCCATTAGGGACTTTTCGATTTGCACGTTGAGCCAGGCGTCACCCTGTTATGACGTAGTTTTTACGTACTGCGCATGCGCGAGCGTCGACCCTCGGCTCATCGCACAAATTTCGAACGCGTTAACCCCGGTTATCACCGTCCACCCAAATCGGTTGCGCCGCGCTCAACCCACCTTGCTATGACGTCACACTCCTCTCGGGTATCGTGCGGAAGAGCACGATGACTCTCGGGAAATCCGTGCTCAATTCACCTGTTTTCCTTTTTCTTTCGAGAGAATATTTATATTCTATTTACATGAAAGCTTATGATCTTGATACGTCACAGTAGCAGCGCTGACATACAAACTACAGCCTCTGGTACCTACTTTATTTGTCCGTTTTCACTGTTTCGCAGTTTGCAACTGCCTACCGTAGTCCCACACATGCATTTACACGTAATGTTTTACGCAAACAGATCTTGGTGCTTTAGGCCTAGCTAGTGCAGCAGTGCATTTGCCTAGTAGTCTTACCATGCATCATGTTTTAAAATCCACATAATTCCTCCCAGGATACGCATCTAGTCAAAGACAAAATAAATATTACAAGTACAGAAACGAGTCACAAATTCCGCATACTAGTATATGCACGCAAGCCCAGGTTTCCTCCTGCACACGCCACGCACGAGACGTGACGCCGGCGCCCGAAATCGAAATGTGTTTTAGCAGCGGGTCAACGTACAGACGTGACGCCCTGACGTACGGTTGCGCTCGGCGGCACGTCCTTCTCGTTCACCCAATCGAAAACTCCCTATTATTTTAGATTGTTTCATCGAGACGCCGATATCATGGAATAAATGGAATGGATTTTTGCAAGAATTAAAAAGAAATGTATATACATAGTAGAAATAAGTCACATATTTTTTCATCTGACTTTGCCAATTAAGTTCATAGAAGAAAAGGTAAGGTCAAAAGGACAACTATAACTGACGCTAACTAATGCACGTGATATATCAGCACTCGATTTGATACAGCACGAACTGGTCTTCATCTCAAAAGCAATTCTCAGAAAGAAATCAAAACAGCGGGAGGAATACAGGAGAGCCGTAGAGGAATAATATGAGAGACTGCAACAGTATTTCTGACAAACTATGCGGGAATGAAGACTACTGGTGGGGGAATACAATATTGTATTTTAGAAAGCATTCCTCGTCATACTGTGTGGCTATGAAATTGAAATGCACGATTGCAGTGTTTGCATTCTGATCACCTGCACGAAATCGATGATCCACGGTACACTATTCTATGTAGCTCGCTGAGCACAGAAGGATATGGTGCGTCACGCGACACTTTCACAAATAAGTAAACATGACTAGATAAATACTATTAACCAGTGATTCTATGTCAATATTTGACGCAGTTGATATGTATTTTGAGGTTTTTTCCTCCGCTGGTTCGTGTCAGGTGAAGAGGAATTGCTTGCTCTTTCTCCGTGAACGATTTATCAAGAGTTGTGTAAAACTCTACTGGAGAGCATTGTGTAAATAAAACGACGTTAAGGAAAGAGAATGGTATCGCTACATAAGGCAAATCTAACTCTCTTATATATAAAAAACAACAACAACAACAAAATAAGATATGATAACAATCCTTACAATAGAAAAGATGTAAATACACCTCATCTGGCACGCACGTCAATTACAGATGTCACCCAATGTTAATCATGTAGTCACCTCTGCACCGCCCTTCTTATACTCATTCAATTCAGTTCACGTCGTGTTTGATTCTCTATGCCTAAAAGCCAACTGACTCTCCCCACGTATACATTTATAATATTATTAAAAAAAGGTGTCAGAATTGTCCATATATAAAGATTTGTTTTCTTGATGAGGTGCTGGTAACCGTGAGCCCGCATTACAACGCATCGACTGCATGTACGATACAAATCATGAACATAGAGAGAATGTTTAACCCCTGCTGCTTCAGCATACCCGTGACCCATAAGGTGCGATGGTACTGATACTTCATGTCCTCTTCCAGGAGTCTTATGCACGACAGCTGCTCAATCCACTTTTCTCATTTCGAAAGAGTGTAATTCATGCGCCCCTGCGTGTCTGAAGTTCAACGTGGGCCGCCATTTTGTATAATTGTATCAAAGCTGATGTCCCCCTTGCGTTTTTATTAAGAATCTTGTTAGTATATTACAAAAAGTATACATAGTATAATATGTACACAAAGGCACACAGTAATGCATATATATATATATATATATATATATATATATATATATACATATATACATATATATATATATGTATACTTATATATATATATATATATATATATATATATATATATATATACATATATATATATATATATATAAGTATACATATATATATATATATATATATATATATATATATATATATATACATATACATATATATATATATGTATATATATATATATATATATATATATATATATATATATATATTTGCCGAATGGACGAAAGCTTTCAGTTGTTAAATTTTCTATGGAAATATTTGGAAATGAACGTTCTTTCTCAGAATGTACAGTTAAGAACCTCTACTTCTTAAGAAGACATACCATTGTGTACTACAAGTATATCAATTTGTTTTATTTTGTATTGACAATACAATCAATAAACCGCTAGGTCCACGCTAATGTGCTATCATGACCAGCCAGGTATTCTGTGATTTATACGCCTAGTACCTTTTGCCTTGACTGATCGCACACAATCTACCATGCCTTTGTCAAGCAAGGCACAATTTGAACATTGATTCTGTTCTACAAATAACCATCAACAGATTGTTAATTTTGGCTCCCAAAACACACTAGGGCAGGGCAATATTCCGTGCTTCCAGCAGTGAGCTATTATACTGTGATGACAGCCAAAGAAAGCGGTGATGCTGCTCCGGGAATGTCTAGGTTTCTGGGGGGGGGGGGGAATCTTATAGTGGCACGTTTTGGTAAATAAGATACCCAATGTGAGAACCTACATCCGCAATAACGGAAATTGGTTGTCAAATCATCGACTACAAAATGTATCATGGCGATTATCAATCCACAAGAGAAATTGAGGAGCGAAAAATTCCACCTAGGCTTCCATTTCCTGAGAATTTCATGACGTTAGCTCCAGCTGTGTCCAGCATAATTGATGACATCAACGAGGGGAAAATCCCGACTTGATAAAAGGCACGTTCGGGTACATTTTCGCTCTTGACGTGTGTATTTCATACACAGGACGTCTCATTTTTTAAGCATAACACGCACGTAGCCCTACTGTATGTAAATGCTTTTTTTCGGGCACCCCCCCCCTCCTACTTCCATTAAGAGAGAGTGGCCATAAATGTCTTATTTTCAATTTCCTCCCATTTCTCCACTTAGAAACGAGATACTGTTGTCACGCTCAAAAACAATGACCGCTCTTTCGACCAAAGAGGGAGTCATTTTTACAGACTTTTTTTTTTTTTTTTTTTTTATTCATTCCCTGCTCTTGGTCGAAAATTGGCGCCTTTCTTCGGGCTTCCGCTCCATGTTTGTTCAATTGACCAGAATAAAGGGTTGAATAAAACGTGGAGAATAGGTAAAGTTTCTTTGAATTCAGACTAAGGATGGTTTAGACATCTCTAAATTTCGAAAACAGCGATTAAGGTCAAATTCACATACAGCAAATCAGATAACGATGAATAAAGTCTTCGTTACAGAGCTTTTGTCGAAAAGGACTGACGAATTAAAATAAAAAGAATACACACACTGAATAAATACATACATACATGTTAAGTTGAATCTATCCAAAAACTGTGCATGAATTCCTTCAACGCAAAAATTCAAAATCAAATCAAATCAATTCAAATCAAATCAGTCCAAAGTAGAATAGCAGGCTTGCACGTGTATGAACGCGTGCTGAGGTTCAAATAACATCCCATGTATTATTATATACTATCATTAGTGAACATGACTTCAGTAAAACATAGAAATTAAGCAAAACATGCTGCTGCATGCATTCCTTTTCTCTCTGGTATTTTTCAGTGGAGGCAAAAAATCGGAAAGACAAAATGGAAAATAATGAGGAAATCTAGATACAATGTAAAACAATCTTTCAAAACTACCATGAAAAAAAAGAAGACGAAGCAGCATTTACATATTAATAATTTGTGTATTATTCATTTTGTTTGCACAGTGTTCTCCTTTGTTTTTATACCTATGTTCTTCGTTATTTCGGCCAAATTAAATGTTGAATTGAAAAAAAAATGATTATTGAAAAATGACGTCTCGTTCCCCCCTTTATTAACATGTGCACAAATACATTGATATGCATGTTATGTGTGTACGTGGGCATGTGTGTGTGTATGTGTATGTTTATTTATTTATTTCTTTTTTTTTTGGTGTATGTTTATTAAGTTTATATTGTTGCCTTTATGTATTTTAAGGGGGTTGAGTCGAAAATTGAATTGGAACAAATTTGGTTTCTTTTACGGGGGCCATTAAAGGGATAGTATAAGTGTTGGTTAAGGTGAGGATTCAGCTTTCAATTTTTTGCACAATATACTTAGAAATCACTTTATAAAATGTTTAAATCATACAATTCTATGAGGAATTCAAAGTTTATTAACGGATTGATGAAAGTCGGTTTTGAAATGGATGAGATATCCAAAAACAAGGTTAAACATGGCGATGAAAATAAAACGTGGGTCCCGACTTTTATAAGAATCTCTTTGTTTCGGATATCTCAGTCATTTCAAAACCAATTTTCATCAAATAAACTTTGAATTTCTCTTAGGAGTATACGCTCTTCCATATTTCATATGAAATTTCTCATTATCTCAAAAAATCACCATAAAAAAAAAAAAACAACTTTGGAAACCTGAAGCCCTATCTCAACCGAAACTGTACCATCTCTTAAAGGAAGTAGTGAGTGGTAATAAGTAAGAAACCAGAGGAACGACGGCTTAAGTCCTCGGCTTAAGTCCTCTCCCAAAAAAAGCAATGAGGATAAAGCGCCGTGCCTTGCCCACAGCTGCAGCCAGGGGACTCGAACCAGCAACCTCGTGATTGACAGTCGTGGGTCTAATTGTCCACTGAGCCACAGCAGCTCCTCTGAATGGGAAACTTGATTGTGTGCACACGGGGTCATCCCACGAGACCGTCACCCACGAGTCCTACGGCCCACGAGTTCGACATTGGGGAAAAAAAGTACAAGAGTCATACAGCCCACAAGTTCGACATCAGGCAATAAGGCCCATGAGTTGGACACCAGGTAAAAACAGTCCACGAGTTCGACATTAACAACACGGGGCTGTATGAGTCGTGGGCTGCTAATGGGCTGTGCGACTTGTGGGCTGTATGATTCAAGGGTGTCGAACTCGTGACGTGCACCCGTGCACACACGCAAAATAATTTTCCCCGTTTTCGCGCACTGCAGAGTAATGATTTAAAAGCGAAACTGTGAAATTATTTTCGTCGACATGGCCAGACGATGGCAGAAACGCGAATGATAAGCAAGCCAGTATAATCGATGAGGGTCAATAACTTTCATAAAGAGACAATCACTGCATAGTCAAGCACTGTCTGGTCAACTGACGAGTCATAATGACTTGTTATCGCATTTTTTATTCAGCGGCCTTGGTTTCATTTTCTGTCCGTTCGCCGCCATTCATGAGTCTTGTATCAATCATTGTACAACATTTTGTAGTTTTTACTGTACGTTAAGTTCATACTCGAAGAAACAAGTTTTACATGTGTTTATGAGACTGAAACAACACGTATTCTTGGAGCAGCATACCGAGTATTCCAAGCTTATGTTGCAATATGATATTGATTTAATCAGTACTAAACAAAAACAGAAGGGGAATGAATCTACAGAACACACACACACACACACACACACACACATAAATATATATATATATATATATATATATATATATATATATATATATATATATATAGTTAATTCGCCGGGTGCTTTCTTTTTTCTTTTCTTTTTTTTTTTGGCTACTGAAATAAGTCCAATCAAAGTAATATATGAGGGATTAATAAAAAAAAAAAAAATCGCATTGAAATACGTTATCCAGGTGGCTCTCAAGCTTGTCCTAGGATTGCCTGATGTAGCAAAAACAACAACAAAATGAGCACATGCAAACCTGATTCCACGTATAATTTGTGTTAAGTAGGGACAGCCAGAAAATCTAAATAGGTTATTCATGTCCTTTATGCAAAATATCAAACTCATCGGAAAGACAGCATCATTCCCATTGGCCAACTGAGGACTTCGAGGGAAACGCTCTGCTCGGGGGGGGGGGCATTTTCATGAAGCGTTTTGTCTGATATTTTCCTGTCGAATTTGCTCTCAGTTAATCAGATGCAAGGATTTCAGTAGATTATAAGAAAGGAAAAAAAAATCTGACAAAACCCTGAAAAGAAAGCGAAGACGGTTGGAGTGGGTACGTATAACACCCCCAAACAATCACATCGCCCGAAAATACGACAAGCGACGACCGACAATCAATCGCGGCAGGCCGACAGATGGCGCACTGCGATATAGTGTAGGGACTCTAACTTCGGCATGTGTGTCACATTGAAAAGTGAAATAGAGACATTGATAAGTCAATTCACTCAGATTCAATTCAGTCCCGTTCAATTCAGTTCAATGTATTGTTTCTCATATTTCTCAAAACAAGACAAACGTTTGCACAAATGTGATGAACACACGACAATGTCATGATGCTACGAATGTATGTAAACACAAAACTTAAATAGTTGTGCAATAATTATGTAATAATTAATTCAATACCACTTAAATATGTAGTACCAAAGTGGGCAACAGAAACGTGATGGACCCTACGAGAAAACGAACCTGTAAAGCTGTGGGATCCCAAAAATAAAAGATGGTTACCGACAAAATATTTCAGCGAGTGATATATATATATAAAAAAAAAAATGTTTATCAGGAATATGAATGAAAATAATTCATTCATAATTCCATGAATATGTCTAAACGCACTCGAGTTAGTGACTACATAGGTAGGCCTACTGCGCATACATGCGGATAATAAGTAGTCTGAATGATAACATTAATGACTGTGTGCAGATAAAAGAGGTGCGTAGGCCCTACTACAACATCTGAAAAGCGATCGTGTAATAACAGAAGCTCGGGGTAAACGCCTGGCTTGTACTATCTTCTGCTCTTCTGATTACCCTTGGCTATGTAATTAATGTTAAAAATGTTCTTTCCTCTCCTTCCCAACAATTTGAAGTGGCTTTTTTCCTGCACCGGCATTTCGCTTCTTCATCAGAAAATCCACCCCAAAAATATATAAACTCCAAAGTAAAGAGAGAGAGAGAGAGAGAGAGGGAAAATATCTAAAGAGCATTCCGAAAAATTAATGACAACAATCGAATAACACATAAGATAAGACGTCTTAAAATGTCACATTAAAAAAAAAAAAAAAAAAAACATTCATTTACCGGACCTTACGAATATTCAAATGAGCAAGTTGATAACGTCATGCCCTCACAATTTCAAATGAAATTCAGAAAAATTATTTTTAGCTAATACACTATGTACAGGTAAAATCATATTCCCATGCCAAAATATATCAGAGTTAAAATTTGTTCTTTTTCATTTTGGGTGGTATTAAAGAAAATTCTATATTTATACAGCTGAAATATACGTTTGTTGTTGTTGTTGTTTTTTCATTTCTGTATAAGAAATGAATAAGAAATTGTGAGAACATGACATCACAACTTCATGATTGAAAAAATTATAAAACAACTAGTCAAGAAATGTTTTCCCCAAAAATGTGAAATTTCAGAATGTCATAACCCCTTATTTCTTATCCGATTTTGATCGTTTTTGCACTGTTCTTTATAGGGAACTTTTTTCTCTCTCTCTCTTTCCTAATAAACTGATGAAATTTTGGAGTGGGTTTCTTCTTTACAAAGACGTGAAATAATCCACTCGACGATTGTTGCTACTCTCCGTTTATCTCACCCTGCCACGATATACGGCGATTATCCGTTATCAGTTTCACTTGGTACAACGTCAATACAACTTCCTCATTCTATTTCTCGTTTGGTTATTTACCCCGTCTCAATCTAGATTTCACCTTATTTGGTCATGCGCTAGATACGATCTTCGCAATCTGTGCAATCTAATAAAGGATTCACATGCAGTACTCCTCCTGCACATTATGATAATAATATACCCAGCTGCGTCTGAGCGTAAAGTCAGATTAATGTGCGCTATTCCTGAACGCAAGAGTTATTTATATCTAATATCATACTTGGCTAAAAAATGTGAAGTAAATGTGGGAGATTTCCTGAGCCGGATCCTCCGTTGAATATTCTCGTCAGTATCGCTGTTACGGGGAGTTACAGTTGATATTTTTTTTTTCTTTTCCTTTTTTAAATTTGGGTTGGGTTTTTGTTGTTAGTGTTTTGTTATCCTCTGAGTTTCAAATGTTGTATCTTGGCAAGACAGTGCAGTATGTAGACAGGTAGATCGTTTTCTTAGCGGTTCGAAAGGTTGCGGCTAAGAAGTGATCCTTTTACACATATAGACTGTTCACAAAAACTCTAGAGGGCCAAATGATATTTCATCCATTTATCTAAAAAAATCCCGTAAACCAAAGTTCTCTGGTTGGATGCTTATTTTTTTTTTTTGACAGAATTTATAACTTGTATATTATTGTATATGTTTTGAATCAAAATTTATACCCTTGTAATTGGTTGAAAGAGCTTTACTTGATTATAATGTATTTCCGGCTACATTTCAGAATGTTGACCTGTATGACACTCCATGATATACTACATTTGTACTTGGAAAATGACGTCATGTTTGATACCATTTTCCAAATAGTACACTATTTTGTGAAATTATGTCACAAGGCAATTGTGACATAAAGCATTTCTGACATCACCCGCTGTTTCCTACGGTCATAGTAGGATCCTTCCACAACATCGCATCTACCACGTAACTCAATCGCCTTATTTTCCCCTTCTTTTGTTCAACTTTTGTAAAAATTCGAAATATAAAACAAATATACCTTGCCTAACGGTGTTTTCAGAAGTACTATTTTGGAATCACTCTGCCCATACAGTGCAGTTCTAATCAGAAACTATCAAGGCAAAGCATATTTCAATACTATTCATTTTTCATTCTTTCAGGTAGAGTAGAATGTATAAAAATCACACTTAATTGATTCGATGATTATGATCGTTTCGCTTGCAAAATTTTCAGACAGCTCTCAGTTGCTATTGCTCATCTATTATTGTATCGACAACACACTTTAAGAATATAAAACTCCCCGTTTCTCTCTGATACGTAATTAGCGATATATTTTCATTTATCCTTGATTTTGCGCAGATTTGATAAGTTTAATGACCACTTTCATCTATAGTCCTTCTCCAATATAAAATGTAGTAAAATTCAGAACTGCCAATCTAATGATCACAAGGCAAAAATTTCTGCAACGAAATTCTCATTAGGACTCTTAGCAAGTTATACTTTTGGCAGAGTCGGCAAGCCCGATGAAAGAAATGGGGGCATACACCGCCTGAACAAGGACACACAGCTTATAGGACACTGGCTTAAACAAGGAAATACACAGTTTATTCCACATCAATTCATCGACTTGGTATTCCTGTCAATGTAACTGTATATCACTTGTACACTCTAAAACATTACATGATAAATCAACATTTCAAATATTGTCACTCCCCCAACCTGTTGTAAAATGTTAAATCTAGCACTCAAAACATTTATTTACCATGATCTGAAATGGTACATCTAACATTTTGAGTTTTAAATCTCACATTTCCAAAAGGTTTGAGAAGTGACAGCATTTCAAATGTTGATTTATACTTCATTTTTTAAAGTGTAATAGAAGGCATGATTATGGTATTACACACCACAAAATTAGCCCGGATATATGTCATATGGGTATGGTTACAGTAACAACGTAGGAAGCACAGGCATACATCAGAAAGATCCTCATTAGTAGCTCACTACATGTACGACACATTTACATGAGACATGATTATAATTATAACAAATTGTCTTACTTGGCTGCTACGATGCTAGCAGTGGCGGATCCAGGGAGGAGCACACTGGGCACGCCCCCCCCCCCCTTACTTTTTGTTAAAACAAGAGAAATAACATGTTTTTGTTTTTTTTTAATGAGGGAGGGGTGTGTGCGCCCCCCCCCCCCTCTTTAATTTTGTAAAGGTGCCCCCTCTACGGAATTTCTGGATCCGCCCCTGGCTAGAAAAGAGTGCTGTCTGCTATGAGCACCTTGCTCTGTGCACTTTGACAGAGCAAATTGTGTAGGGTGTACTGGGAATAAGCACAATAGTACCTACTGGTATGTAACCTCTGTGGGCAACACCAAGTCAGCACATATAACTGGATGTTTCCATGTTTCCATGCACTCATATGACAGTATAGTACATAATCAAATATTTTCATTTGTGTTTAACTTTTGTACTTACAGTAGTACCTTTGCTGTCACGAAGCCTTCACGGGCACAGTGATACCTACAGCACTCAACCGGAGAGTAAATTTCTGCACCATCTACCACTTTCACTGTGAAATATAAACATGACTAGTACATTTGACATTTTATGTCCTTGGTATTAATTACACAGGGTTACTCCAAAATGATTGCATTTTCACAAATTAAACTCACTGGAAGATACTAAATATAAATTGGAAATGTTAAATACAAGAAATAATCTTTTCAACATTTATGACGATGAACATAATACTGTAATTGACCAATGCCTCTTCCACAACTTTTTTTTTCTTTTCAGGCCTGAGAATCAGTGTATGTGTATGATAATCAGTATTACTCATAATAAAATCCTCTTCTGGACCTGAGTAGTGGCATCCCAGGCAACATAATACTAGCTGCATAGAGAGCTGTATAGCCAAATCATTATCTCCAATCATATTGAACTTCTCTGAGCTATATTTGACTGCAGAGTATCCAAGGATCGACACTAGCTTTTTTCTCTGGCGGCCCTAAAATGAAAAGTACAGGCCTGGAAGTAAAGGAAACAAAAGTAAAGGAAGCATAACAATCCATTTTGAATTTTAGATGCCCGATCAGGCCACCAAATAATGGCCTTTTTGGAAATTTGGTGGCTCGAATTCAGTGGCCCTTGGTTACCAGGTCACCACTAATTAATGTCAAGCCCTGGTACGTATCCCTCTTCTCCTGCCATATTGTAACCAGCAGCATTTCTGCAGGTACACAGGGTTCCCAGCATTTCAAGAAAACAAAATTCCCTGATTTTTCCCTGATAAAGTCTAAAAAATTCATGCTAATTACATGTATTTCAATTCATTTCCAGTTTCACATGTTTTCTATGTTATTAGATGCTGTTTTGATATGCAACAAAATGTCACAGAGTCTGACAGACTACTTTTGATTTTTGGGCCAATCAAAATTCCCTGACTTTTCCCTGACTGGAAAAACATACATTTTCCCTGATTTCCCTGATGGGCAGGGAACCCTGGTACACTGCAGTCATTGCTGCTAGGTTGGAAAAGATCTCCCAATAAGCGGTCAGTCTGCACTAATTCTGCTGAAGCAAACGATGATAGGATGAAGAAAAAAAAAAAGAAGAAGAGGAAGAAACAAGCATGAAAATGCTCACAATATCCAAGGAATCTTTTTCTGATCAAGAACACATAGAATGTATCAAACATAAAATACATTTTCTGTCTGTTTCCAATGCTGAATAGAAACACACAAGTATACAGACTGGAACTCCCTTCTTCGGTGGATCTATTACAGTGTACTCCTGTTATAACGAACACAGTTATAGCGAAATTCCGGTTACAACAAAGTAAAAATTCAGGCCGCAACATTATACGCTCTATGTATTGTTATTGTTTATTTATTTGGTTATAACAAAATTTTGATATAACTAAAGAAATCTGCCAGTCCCAAGGACTTTGTAATAACAGGAGTCCACTGTAATAAGTTGATTGCATCTGTAGTTTTGGGACACCATCAGAGAACAAAAAAATAATAAATGTCAATACCCTAATACTCCTCATAAATTCCACCATGACATTCAGAACAAAAACAAACAGGAGGAGTGCAGTTACTGTGTGGTCAGATAGAAGTACAGGTGACTCCCTTTATATCAAAGTACAAACTGTACGTGGGACTGTCAATTTTCTTTTGTTATAGCAAAACAAGTATATGTATATAAAGATTACATATAGATTATAATTTTAGAATTTGAATATCTACATCAATGTAACAAGTTTTTTTGTTATCAACATATTTGCTATAATAAGAGTGCACTATACTGCACTGAGACTGACAACTTGACCATCAGACAACAACACTGACATTTCATTCCTGCTGACATAAACCTTCCAACGGTCAGTCCCACACACCTCATTCCATGGTGTATCATTAGTACTCTATATTAGACAAAACTGTTTGGAGAACATTCCTTTTCTTTTTTTGACAAGTGCAAAACTGCAGGCATATCAAGGTGCCTGTCACTAGGTAATGTGCATCAATACCAGGAAATACCAGTGATGTTGAATACAATACGAAACTGGCTTGCCAGACGAAAAAGGTTAAAGTACTTTGAGCATACTTGCATTTACTTGGGCATGGTTCCAACACAAAGCATTGTGAGAGAATACATTCCCTTAAAATAAATGCACATGTACAACTTCTGCACTCTGCATTGTTCTTTGTGTACTAACATTATTGAGGAGAAAGAGAAAGGACTAATGTGTTGAGAGAGCTCTTATCCATTGTTTCTTACAGTCAAATAGCCTGTATGTTTGGAGAGCTTGGTTTTGGCCAGTAACTAAGTTGACTATCTTTAATGATTCATTCATTAGCTATGATGGCATCAGTCCCATGTTGCTAAGCAAACCACTATCCTTGAAGTGTTTTGTTGTTGTTATTGTTTTACAAATACCATTGGCGATGACCACTGACAGTTTCATAGAATCCTTGGTTCACTATTCTCAAGCAGATATATTCATGTTTCCAAACCTGGGCCTTTCTTCAATCAAGGACATATATATATTTTCGTATATTCTTTTTTTTTTTTTAAACCTAAAATGTATCTGCAACCTTTGAACACCTTGATACAAGGTATGCTATTTTGTTTGTTTACTGCATAAATGTATCTATGATTATGTGTGCTAGTACCCATTAAATCAGAGCAAAAAAAAAAAAAAAAGGAAGAAATTCTCAGCTAGTATATCTCATTGAGTTTTGCTTTGTTTTGTGCCAGGGTTTTGTTTCATTTTTTTTTTTTTGTATAGTTGTTGTTGTTTTTTTTAAAGAAGAAATAGTTATTAATGACTTAGGAAAGAAATCATGCAAACTTTTCTCGAAAAGTCCTCAAAGCCTAATTAGAGTATAGGAAGGGACTCAAAAACTGTCTGCCAGCATTTTAAAATCTTTGATTTTCCTTCAAAAGCACCAATTTGAGAATGATTCAGTCTCAATATTGTCTCATAATTGCACAAATTTATGCCTAAAATATGAAAGTTTTCTGGTAGGGCTCAACAAAGTACCAATACCACATATGTCATGCATATGCAGTCCCAAATGCACATAGATATCTGTGTTGGAATGCAATCTGCAGCTAGTAGGGTTTCTGTGCTTTTATTAGTTGTATGCCATGTATATATAAACTTTTGCTTTGTCCAAGAGTAATGTAAAGTTTTAAGAATGAATTCCTGTCTACCACAATACATAATTCTCGTTGACAGCATTTTATGGCAACCTATTTTTGCTGGTTCGAACTTCACATGTGCCTATTGATTCCTACTTCTTCTGCAAAAGACAATTTCTCTCAACTGATCCTCTACATTTACAGCAAATTTACATAGATGGGTATCGCGGAAAATGTACAGCTTATCTGTCAAAGTACAACTTACTTGTCAACACGCCATGTCAAGTAACTACATGATTTATGCTCTCACTGGCCTTGGACGCATTCATCAAGTGTGAGTGCCATTAATTGACATTGTATTCAAATCAAGAGTAACCAAACCTTGGAGCACAAAAGTATTGCACTAAAGGCACTAAAGTACATTGTATGAAAATATAGCAGTACAATCTTTGGGTACATGCGGCTTGAGATAAATGGAGAAATGTTGAACAGTTCAATCATCTTATTTACTTCTTTCCATTTCCGGGATGGACTGAAAACACTGAGCCTGGCAGTTAGAAATCTCAATGAATTAAGAAAATGACCTACAAATATGTACGCAACAATCGATGATGACTGTTGTGAAATTTCAATGGACTCAAGTACAGCATTTAAAAAAGCTATACCAGAAAGATTTATACTTTGGTCAAATTAAAGTTTAAACAAAGAATCAACTATAAATTCTTCACTGTGCACCTCACTTGCTCCTACAAAAAGGTTTTGACTGACAACTTTTGTAACGGCGCGTATAGATACATGAGGACAAATGATTCTCCTGTTGAGATGGCCAAGGAGGCAGGGCTCCCTCTTTGATTTGACAGACAGATATACTCTCAGAGAATATTTGAATACTGTACCCTGTCCTTCACACTCTGCTCTGTTTGAGTGGTGTGAATTCAATATCTCTGAGTTTATACATTCGAATTTCACTTCTGCTTTCCATATACAATGGTCAGCTCTTCAACATTCTGTTGTCTTTGAGCAGTGTAAATCAAAGTCCATCTAATATCAAATTTCCCCTCCATATTGCCACCTCAATTTTCTTCTGAAGACCATATTGAAGCACTTCTCTGGGCTGCTATAAAAGCAACACCAGTGTACCTACGTAAGAGATTACAAGGCACAGACAAATCTACCAAAACGAAGAGTCAAAATTCTCTGAAAACAATTATGACTGTGTGAAATGGTCAACAGGAAGGCACATGGCATTCTACGAAAACATAACACACACACACACACAAAAAAAAAATCTTTTTTACTATTCCGACATCACTTTCACTTCAACACTATCGAGTTAACTAGAGTCAACTTCACACACCACAAAACACACAACACACAGGCCTGTCAAGGAATGACATCACACAATGTATGGAACATCATAGCTCAATTAGGAGTAGAGCTCTGATTTGCTTACCGCAATAGCATGAATTTCACTTCCATGGTATGTCCTTGTAAGTATTGACTAGAATAAAGAATTTACATTGAGTCATTGCACCGCCTTCTTTCTCTGTGCTGAATGGACGTCAGCACGCACAGACAAAATCCATGTTTAAAGTGAAGATTGAAAGCATTCATTTGTCCTTGGCGTCTCCCAATCTGGCCTCCCGCTGTTCTTTGCATTTTCTGATGATCCTGTCGAAGCTGCCGATGTACAGGTGCGAGATGACCCTGAAGAGACCCATGAAGGCAACCTACCAAGATATCAACCAATACACAGATTTCATGAAGATGATATAGAACTCACTGTTGATTACAAAACACACACACACACAAACACAAACACACAAACACACACAGCATAACAATAATGATGATGATGAAAACAATAATCAACTGCTCAAAATGGAGCATTAGCTTAGGAGTCAAATGCAAGTAAGTGAGAGGGAGTCTTCACTGGAGAAATATTGTCTTCTGTCCATTGCCAACAAGGAGAAAACAAAACACAAAAATACTGTAAAACCAGAAATATTCATGGCACAAAATTTTCACAAATTGCCACTGGCAGTCAATGCATATAGATTAGACAAGAACTTTTGCATGCATTTTAGTTTTTGTGAATCTTGGCTCTCGTAATATTTTTTTAAATTATGGTACCCACAATGTCAAATATTAGAAGACGAAAGGAAAGTTGCACAACCTGCAGTTATGGTTCTTTTCTAAGCATGCCACAATTGATGGCTGTTAAATGTCATGTCTAATAAATGGTCTCTCACAGCAGTATACAGTGTACACAAATAAATTTGTATGTAATTATTTATCAAGAATTATGGGGAAAATGTTTATATCAGTGCTGCATAAACGAACACATACAACCATTCCAAATCTTGCTCCATGGCAGTGTACCACAAAAATGTTACAATGTCTATCTGAGGGCTGTCCTCACCTGCTGGACCCCGACCATCATGGAAGTGACAGGCGACATTCCGCACGTCAGAATCGAAAGCATGTATCCATCCATGCCTACATAGCTGAGGAACACTGCATTCTGTGCAGAAAGTGATTTGAACAAAACATTGAAATACCTACAAATACCAATTCTGATTTGCAGTTCTCAACATATTGTAAGTCTCGCACTTGCTATAACTTGGATTTGTCTTTTTGATGTGTATTTTTTCTTTAATACAAGGAGGGACTAAAACATACTGGCAACACTTTTCCAAGGTTTCTCGGATGGTCTATTCTGGCAAGCTGCTTTGAAGCTGCACTATTCCATCTGAATACATTTTTACACAAATACAGTACAGGGACCTTCTTTACTTTAGATATAAAATGTTGATCACTCATCTGTGCCTTATAAGCAAATAATTACAATGAAAATATTCTAAATACACAGTTCAGGCTGGTAAGGCCAATCAAAGAGTCAAGAATGCTATCATATTTAAATCTGATTGGACATCTCATTTTGTATTAGAATAATCCCCAAAGAGGAGGGCTTACGTAAAATACACATTGAATTTACATAACATGCATGCACAATCACCTAGTACAGTGAAACCCCGTTATAACGAGGTCTGTGGGACCGGCGATATTACCTCGTTATAACCGGTACCTCGTTATAACCGTACGCGTCAAAAACAAAGAAAAACATAAGCATGACGTCATATACCCATCAATGAAACTTAAGAACATATCCTTTGCGTTGTTATTACACAATTATTGAGCGTTATTATTGAGAGAATAAAGGGAAATTATTTGTGAATTAGACGAAGAAATAGGGGCTGAAATGATAAGTTAATTCTTTATTGTAATTCTTGTTTGTTAAGCCTTTTTCTAATAAACACCAGCGTAAATATATAGAGTAACATACAGGCCTTGTTTACCGTAACTTGCTAGGTATTTTTACGCTGTTGGTGCCCAGCGGGAATGCAATGTTTTCATGAATCTTTTCGGCTGTAATCTTGTACAATGTATGATCGTTGCGCCCAAATGGATAAAAAATGCGTTCTTTATTTTCTTCCGAAAATCTCTTCGCGTTTTGTACGACCGTTCTTGAAAAATATGCGACAGGATTGAATGTGGGAGGTTGTCATGCTTTTTACGCAGTTCTGTACCTGGTAGACCATTCCGAAAGAAAGAAAAAAAAATCGCCATTGTGAAATGCAGTGTTAAAATTGTGATAATGAATAAACCCAGATCTATTCAAACTAATAAATGCGTTTGTTTCTTTTTCTGATTTAGGTTAACATGCGTCATTCAACTTTTTTTTTACGCTACTGTCACCTGGCGAGATCGCGATGATTTCAAAGTAACATACGTGCGTTGTTTACCGCTAACTTGCGAGGTATTTTACGCTGTTGGTGCCCAGCGGGAATTCGATAATTTCATGAATCATTTGGCTGTAATTTTATACAATGTATGATCGTTGCGCTCGAAGGGATTAAAAATGCGTTCTTTATTTTCTTCCGATAATCTCTTCACGTTTTGTACATCCGTTCTTGAACTGATGCGTTTGTTTCTTTTTCCGAGCACCGATTAAGTAGGTTAACATGCGTTATTCAACTATTTTTACGCTACTGTCACCCGGCGAGATCGCGATGATTTCATTAATTATTTCGGCTTTAATCATAGACACTCATTTTTAAATTATCATTCGTTAAATGATAATGAACAAATCCAGATCTATTCAAACTAATACATGCGTTTGTTTCTTTTTCTGAACACCGATTAAATAGCTTAACATGCGTTATTCAACTATTTGTACTCTACTGTCACCCGGCGGGATCGCGATGATTTCACTAATTATTTCTGCTTTGATCACACACTCATATTTAAATTATCATTTGTTAAATTATAATGAACAAATCCAGATCTATTCAAACCAATAAATGCGTTTGTTTCTTTTTCTGAACACCGATTAAGACTAAAGTAGGTTAACATGCGTTATTCAACTATTTCAACGCTACTGTCACCCGGCGGGATCGGGGCGATGATTTTATTATTTCGGCATTAATCATCCAAACTCATATTTGCTCAAAACCAGCAAAAGAACTGGAAGTCGGAACTAAAATTGGAAAGGATATAATGATGAGTTGCACACGCATTCCAGTTGTCCATTTTTGGTCACAATTGTCGCTACATGAAAAGTTTTTGAATGCGTTATCTATTTTTTTTTTTCTCGTTGCGCTGTGGTCTGACCTCATATCACGCACTCGTTTCTCGCGAAAAAGAAAATCGAATGATTATGTTTAATAATTTAGTAGGAACATCGGAAGGTATTCCTGTGTCTTATCGCGTGATTAAGAAGAAAATATGGAAGGAACGGTTCTCTGCAAAACGGGGAAAGACGTGGATAGCGTGAATTCGGTTTTCAATGTTTCATTTGTCGCGTGTTTGAAAGCGGCAATTTGGTCAAGAAATGGAACCTCGTTATATCCGATCAAAATGCTTATGTTTTTCTTTATCATGATTTACCGAAACTGTCCTCGTTATAACCGGAATCTCGTTATAACCGAGCTCGTTATAACCGATTCGTTCTGCCATAGGTTTACACGCAAAGGAAAACGGGACCGACGCGATCACCTCGTTATAAGCGGTTCCTCGTTATAACCGAACTCGTTATAACGGGGTTTCACTGTAACTGAAAGTAGAATACACTGACACATGAACACAGCTATAACAAAAAAACAAAACAACAAAAACAAAAACAAAAAACCAACAACATATAGATGCATAAAATTTCATGCACTTGTGAGAAGAAACCAAAGATAGATCATAAATATGACAGCACTGGAAAAGGCAATTTTAGTGAAATACTGAAGATTGTGTCAGAGAGTAAAACTTACCAGGGAATCTCGGACAATGATTTTTGCCACATCATGTGCTTGATAGAGTCCAGATGTCTCTGAAATCAGTCTGGTTTCTTCAGGCTGTCAAGACGAAGGACAAACAATAAAATAAGCTGGTGTTGTTGTTTTTTTTCTCTCTCTCTTTCTTATCTGTAATGTTACCAAGTTAAAGACATCCAAATATGTCACCAAGTACAAGCACATAAATTTATTTGTAGTGTATCAAATGTCTTAGAGATGAAAGGTGGAATGATTAAACATAGAATATTACATTATCCAGGGACACATACTCAACTGTGTCTAAACATAAGAATCCTAAGAATCAAATAAGTTGGGCCTCATAGGCACTTTACCATCAGCTCCTAAATCCTAGGACATGACATACTGACTCTATAAGCCAAACAAACCATCAGAATTTAACATTGGTATACTGTTCAAAACTTGCGTTTAATTCACAAGATGTATCATTAGTGACAGTGCATTTATGGAAAATGAACACAGAAATTACTTTACAATGGTTGCTCAAAACAATGGTCATGTTAATCTGTGTATGATCTTCACTTTAATAATAGAAGAAAACAACAAAATTTTGATTTCACAGACAAACTTTAAGATACCATCATTCCATGTCAAATCTTCCAGAGGTGAACTGAACACTGCTCACCTTTGTACAGTAAAGTGCAGAAGCTAAATGGATTTCTGCTACCCCCCCCCCCCCAAAAAAAAAAAGAGGCAACAATTCTTTTGAGAGAGAGAGTTGCAGATTCATATTTCCTGAAACTTGCAGCTGGCATATTGCCATTGGATTGCAAATATGGGTTAGCCTTTATTCATGTGGCTTGAAAACTCTGGTGAGTGATTTTGTGACAGAGACCATTATACTACAATGTATGTCCACTAATCTCATTCACCTGTGTCTCCATTTCAGCCTGCAGCATGGGTGTGTCAGTGTCTGGAGGGAAGTTGAGGGTCACATAGATGTTGTAGGGCTTGACCTGAAATCGACATGGAGGAAACGATCAGTAATTTATAAAGCCCTGCACAACCAGCAAAGGACTACGTTGTTTACAAAGTGGTCAACTGAATTTGAGGTGTGTTGCACTCACATGAATTACAGCCGTTTCATTTCCAAATGCAAGGCTTTCACTTGACATTTAAGAAATGATCCATTTTCTCTCTATTATAAGCTTTTCCAAACATATACATAACGAAGTGCATAAGTAAACAATAACTCTTTTAAGAACATATTAAAGCAAAATGCTATTTTGCAATTCAGCAGTGGTAAGAATAAATGTTATCCAACTGACTGATGGTTCATGGAGGCTGTGGAAAAGTTTGTTGCATCACAGTAGACGTTCTAAAACACATAGGAAATACAGACATACAGTATCTTCCTTATCTTGCCCTTTTCATTTTCTCATTTTTCATGAAAGCAGCTTTCATTTCTTCTGTATGCTTCCAATGAATACAATGATACATCGATAACAAACACTGTATGAGGGACATAATCATCAAACAGATATTGATTACTATTTCTGTGAGAAAACACTGTATAAAGTAATGAATGTAATAACATATAGGCCACTCCCTTTGTGACATAGTCCTCTGGACCAGCACTTTTTCTATTAAATTGAAATTTAAAGATATCTAATGATTTTTTTTGGACCTGAATCTTTATTTCATTGTAACAAAAATCTCATTATAACTGGCTGTGTTCATTATAACAGGAGTGCACTGTACAAAAGGCTTTATGATCATAGTACTATATAGTTAAAATCAACCATAAAGTTGCACACAAGACATTCAAGAAGATATGATAGAAGCAGGAGAGGCAGGTACAAGGAAGGAACAGATTAATTACATCAAGATATCTGTAATCATCTGCGGCATTCAGATCTTGATATTAAGGAGAAAAGGCAACAAAAATATGTCTAAATATCTGCAGTCATAGACTCTCACCTCCATCTGCAAAGCTTCTGCAAAACCTCTCAGGGCAAACTTTGAGCCGCTGTAGGATGTGTAGCCATAGAGACCAAGCTGCCCCGCCTGGGACGAGATGAAGACGATGCGTCCACACTGCTGCTTCTTCATGTATGGAAGCACTGCTCGTGTCGCGTACACCGAACCTAGATAGTTAACTTCCATATCTTGCTGTAGAGGGAAAAGAAGTCATGTGACAGTAGTTTTCAGTACTGCCACTCTTAAAATGCAGAAAAATATCACACATTAATTTCATCACTTCTGAGATTTCTTCCCAAGTGATTTCCAGGTTATTCACTGGCTGTAGATATGTCACTTCCTGTAGTGACAGGAAAATGGCATTAGATATTCCAACACTTGCTTACTCTTCATGCAAGCACAGACACACAAAAATTCTAAAATATGGTGTTATTGTAATCACAAATGAATTTTCTGAAGTCCATTCTCCACATCAACTTTTTGTAAAGAATCAGGAATTTAACAATTTTCTCACACACAGACCTCATAGAATGTTTATCGTCAAAACACTACACATTAAAAAGTAAGGTAAGAGATTTTCAGGACAAGACACACTAACACACACAAAAACTTGTATTACACAGATTAGCACTGGCCTCAACAGTACAAAGATACTTTACTTTACTGAAAAGTCTAACTTTGTCATGTTGTTGGCTTTCTGTTAAAGTGTTGTTACAGTTTTACTGACATCCAAGGTGACCATAAGATTTAGTAAATCAAATTCATCATTTGGAAAAGCATGATACAAATATTTCTCTGAGTGTTATTAATTTGCTGAATAGTGTTCAGTTAATTGGAAACTTTCTGAGACTGATACCTTGTTTGATCACGGTCTTTATTTTTCTTGATAACTGGGATCTCTCAGTGGACAGTGCAAGATATTACATTTAACTCTCATTATTTACAATGATTAAATAAAAGATACCTTGAACTCTGATACATCCAGGTCTTCGAATGCTAAAGCACTTGATTTTCCAGCACTGTTGATCAACATGTCACACGGTCCGATCACCTCCACTGACTGAAAAATGTAAACACAAAGCAAAGTGGCACTTTCATGATTAACCCGTTGAGGACCAGTCAACCGAGTATACTCGGGCAGGTGTCTATGGGGAATGCGTGTTGTAGCAAAATCAAACCGTCCTCAACGGGTTAAGTAATTGCATGATGGCCATCACACCTGAAAAACATTCATGAGGTTATGAAAAGACTCAACATGAGAATTTATCTGGTTTCCACTCACAACGTATGCTCACAGCCATGACTGGAAGCATAAATTGCTGAAAAAAAAAAAAAAAAATCATGAGACCACTGCCTCTGAAGAAATGCTAAAGATACCCTCTAAGTAGAGAACTACAGCAACAGTGTATGAATGAGATTTACATGAATACACAGGGATTTGTAAACAAGATTTTTATTGCATGTTATCAATATTTATTTTGTTTATATATGTGACCGTGCACCTCAAAACGAACATAAAGTCGCACACACTGATTTTGCGTGAGGACTGAAAATAAGTGAAATGGGTCAACCTAGCCGAACTTGACTTTTTCATATTTTCTGAAAGAACGGGTCTTCTTTTACATTATGCTAAAATTTGGTATAATAAAACGGGCAGGAAAGTGTGTTTTTTAGCAGTTTATCTCGAACATTTTTGGTAGAATAGTGTGATTAGGTGTGTCTTTAGAATCCCTTTTTCATTTCTGAAAAACCTTGTCCACACTCTTCACTTTCAACTCTAATTACTTTTGAAATGTGCTACTGCTTTGAAAGTTGGCATTAATTATGGACAAAATGTGTTTATGAGGCATGCTTAATTTCAGTTTAATCTGATAATCCCTTCATTGTTGTTACTCTGGTGGTTTACTTCCTGTTTTTTGTCCCATTCATCGCACAGCCAGCACGGTTTGGTAAAGATTAAGCGCTTGAATAGACACTGTACTTCAGAGTCTCTTTTCTCAGTTCACGCTTTTCCTGAGTTTGTGCTTTCTTTCCAATATTTAGATAGGTTAGGAGAGTCCATATGATTTGAGTTATACATCATTTTAAAGCTTAAAGTCTGCTCTTTCAGAATATGGTCTTAACTAAAAATTTATGTCTGGCGACTTTGTGGTTGTTTTGAGGTGCAGGGTCACATATATCTATTTATAAATATTGATATTTATTTATTGATATTCATTAATGTTAATAATCCAATGGTAAAGTGCATTTGGACATGTATGTTTATGGAAAATGCACTAAATAACTGTATTATAATTATTGCTATCATTATCAAATTCACTGCATCAGAACGTATGACAATACTTTGGCATAGTACGGACCCATCGAGATCTGCTTAAATTCTCAATGTCTCCATTAGCATTGCTTGTTTGTTCTGTTGAACAGCCTTCCAGTGGATTGTCATGGTTACAGACTGGTTATCTGGCATACCAGATTTCAAATATCACTTCTACGCATGCTTTACACTTCTAAAGTAAAGTTGGTCCGGACAATATAGAAAGCTCACTCAAGGTAAACTTAAACTGCAATGATAAAAAAATTAATGCGAATTGGATTCCAAATACTGAAATATTCAACTAGGAGTAGATTGACTGAATGATTAGTTAGTATGATAAAACAAACATATGTACCTCTGTAAATATGAATACTTTAGTAAATCAGCCTATTTGCAAAGATAAATTGAACAAATTTTTGGTCCAATTTGACAGTGTTTATCATTACCTTCAGCAGTTTGCATCATACCTTTTGTATGGCTTGTTCCATAGATCCATAGTCCTTTGCTACATCCACTGATATGCACAGAATTTTCTGCAGG
The DNA here is from genome assembly GCF_964275005.1 of Diadema setosum. NCBI lineage: Eukaryota > Metazoa > Echinodermata > Echinoidea > Diadematoida > Diadematidae > Diadema > Diadema setosum. The sequence continues at coordinate 10,076,643 of NC_092693.1, read as the reverse complement.
CAAATTCACACAATACATTAATGTTCAAAGTGTATCATTTATGTCATTGAACAGATGTAATGTATAAAATATGTGCCTTTACAAAATTAAAGGGGGGGGGGGGCGCCCCGGTGCGCTCCCCCCTGGATCCGCCACTGAATATAGCACAAACTTTTTGAGATGTTATACATTAATTTCTGGCACATTCAGTTCATAACACCCTTGACTGTCCCTAGCTGCATACAGAGCCCAAGAATAGGCAATAACCATGGACACATGATATACACCGCTACATCACTGAATATATAAGAAGAACATCTAAGGTTTTAATCATATTTGTAACAATGTAACTGCCTTGAATTGAATTGAAAGACACCACACAGCACCCACATCACTGCTCACCTGACTTCAGATAATCACATAAGTCATCCTAACAATGACCTACCTGGTACCCTTTGTCAATGATGTGCTTCTCCAAATCTTGTTTGGCTTGCTTCAATTTCTCCTTTAAAAAAAAAAGAAAAGGAGATGCAAACAAACAGACAAACAATGTTGTAAATGAACAAGCAGGAAACCACTGAAATAAACAGCCATTAACCTTTTTCTTAAATTGTACCATGATGTTTTCTTGAAATAATCTCGAAAATGTAAGTCTGACATAGCTTTGCAATGTCATGCATCACCCATGAGATGCTTGCACGTAAAACAAATTCTTATAATCTTCTTCCAAAGAGAGAGAGAGGGAGCCATGTGCATTGTATGCACTTTGTAATCTTCATTCACATCGAGTCAAAGAGAAAGCATAGCTTGTGATCATTAAATAAGTTCTATATGTGTGTGACATTTTGGGTTGTTTTTATATTCTTTTTAATGATTCATTATCTATCAAGTGCTATATTTGGAAATGAGGGGGCTACATGTACATTAAAGTGACAATGCCAATGCCAATGCCAATAAGCAGATTTTGCAAGGACAATAATGCATTACCCTCTATAAAAAGAAACCATGATGTTTTGATCTTACTTCTTAACATACATTTCAATTCGTAGGTCATTTCACAATATCAACTTACGATCTTTACGATGTATAATTTGCCATGGGAGATTTTGTGAGTAGCACAGAATCATAATTAATGTGTTGTTTCAGACTACCAATCTGGGAAATTTGTATTTTTAGTTCCTAAGTGTCTTTAGAATACAGCCCCAGTACAGTACAACCCCTGTATTCCTGCTACGAGTTTACCATGTGCTGGCCTCCTTGTTTTTATGTTGACAAATCCAGGAAATCCTAGTCTACTATGAATCAGTTTCAAACTTGTTCATAGGCTGGTGTTTTCTTTTTGTTTGTTTCTGTTTTTGAACAGAATGACAACACACTACGATGTAGGCTGACCCTGGGGAAATGGTAGAGTTTCCCTTCCTCCATCAACTATTGATTTAATATCATGCCAAGACAGCTCAGCAAAATAAAATATACAAAGTTTCTCACAGAATGCATGACACTGATGTCATGCAGAACCCCATAGGATATGTGAAGAAGTCAAAATACATACTGATCAGAGTTCAGTCTTGGAAAATATATCAGCCTCACCAGGGAGGAAAATGAAAAGCAAGTTCTTGTTGGAAAGCATGACGGTTCTCTCTTTCAGAGTAAAGTCTAGAGGATTAACTTGTTACTTGTTACTGTGAGATAACATCTACTGATTGGCAATTATACTAAGGCACTGTGTAGATTGGTTACAGAGCGACAGTTACCGGTAACATATCAACCAAATTCTATCGACCAGGTTCATGTGGTCCTTGAGCCCTGGTCAAAGCTCATCTTTGGTATTTTGATAGTGACAGATAATTTCCCCACTTTGCCCTCTTGAGAGTTGGCTTTGGTTGTGAATTACCTCTTAATGTGCCATGTTTGCACATCCGACTCAGTCGACAGCGTGCCAACTTTGCATATTCTGCTCAAACGCACAAACCCGCCCAAACTGATCAATAAATCGCAAAATGCCACAGTACAACGAAAGCGTTTCTCATGAATCCGTTCCCCTCACATGTAGCTTGCATTTTATGTGGCAATTGCAGCAGTGCTCCCTGCTGGATTTGCATGTAAAATCCTAAGTTTCTGTTAGTCTTGTTGTGTGTAAAAGTGTACGCATTTACAGTAATTAGCTACAGGTGATTTGAAGGTAAAGCAATCATACATTTGTCATACAATTTACATCAAAACAAGTGTTGGCATATTCCTACAACTTTGCACACTGCATATCCAGCTTTTAACAGAAAAATGAAAATTATGAAAAAAATGAAAAATACATAGATTTGAAAAACAGAATGTCTTCTCAAAGCAAAACTGCGTTGGCGTCTCAGAATAATGTGGCACACAGGGGGTGTACACCATGGCACATAAAGAGTTAAAATGCTGCTGCCACTGAAAAGTAAAGGTACCAAAAGAAACTCATTGTCTATCTGATAGACAATTTAGTGTCTCTTATGCAAACATGTCTTAACCAGGCGAGGATGGGCTGATTTTGCTACAACATGCATTTCCCACAGACACTTGCCCGAGTATACTCGGGACTCCTCGATCCTCCTCAATGGGTTAATTAAACATGTTGTTTGAAAGAGGCAGGACCAGCAAACCTGATTTCTGGCCAGCAGCGTCACACTAGCTCCTTGTCTTAACACCTCTACTGCCACAGCCTTCCCTATGCCACTTGATCCACCGGTAATCTAGAAAAAAAAAGTGACAAAGCAACAAGAATATAATGTAGCAAACACACGAGCATGATGGCAACACACATGTATTGTAGCCAATGACTATCAACACCATGCATAGCAATCAATATTCTTTATGTAAAGTTAACATTTCAGTAGCTGAACACCTCACTAAAAACAACAAAAAAGGACCAAAGCTGAATTGGCAGTAATTAAACTTCACAGTAACTTAAGTTTTCAAATGACACATTTCTCCTGAAATTTTCAAGATAGTAGATATAGGCTAGATGCATGACAAATAAAACCCTGCCACACTTGCGATCTATTTATGTGAAGATGGAGGTGTGGCTCTTCAAGGTAAATTGAAGGTAATTTAATTTCTCAACCTCAAGTCTCAACAAAAACAATGTTTGGTCAAGTAGTTTCCAAATCTGTCACAGTCATTCTATCAAGTTTGCTCTTAAAGGACAAGTTCACCTTCATCAACAGGATTAAGAGAATGTAGCAATATTAGTAGAACACATCATTGAAAGTTTGAGGAAAACGGACAATCCGTTCAAAAGTTATGAATTTTTGAAGTTTTTGTGCAGTCACCGCTGGATGAGAAGACTACTGCAGTGTAGGATGTCACATGCGTACAACAATATAAGGAAAATATCAAGAGAATTTCACAAAATTTCATCTTTTGAAAAAAGTACACATTCCCTTGACTCGTTACTGACATATAATATATTATGGGTAATGTTATTCCCATTGCCTTAAGAAAGAGGCAAGTCAAGTGCCCTTCTATCATGCGAAAAAAAGTGAAAATATGTTGAATTTTCTTCACATTATCTTTGGACTGTTGTACTCATATGACATCACGAGGCTTAGTAGTCTCCTCATCCAGTGGGTACAACACAAAAATTTTAAAAATTCATAACTTTTGCATCGATTGTCCAATTTTCCTCAAACTTTCACTGATGTGTTCTACTAATATTGCTGCATTCTCTCAATCCTTATGTTTATGAAGGTGAACTTGTCCTTTAATTTACGAAGACATATCAGCAAAACCCAACTCTATCTCGTTCTTCTTTGGTAGTAATGGTACTGTTCAACAGATAATATTTCTCTTTGTGAAGAGTGGTCAGGGATCGATCATTTATCTAAATGCGGAGTAATTTGGAACTTTTAGATACTTTGAGTTTGATATTGTGTTGTCAAAGAAAACCTGTCAGTCCACATGTTTGACATGCGACAATCATCACAAAAGTTGCACATCTGTCTGCAGTGCAGTTTGGAGTATGCATCATTGTGATGTAACCATGACAATCTTAGCAAGCAGCAAATAACATCTGAGCCATTTCCTACCACAACATGGGCCTTTTTCAGTTTCAGCCTTCGAGGTGTAATGAGAGGGGAGACGATGTAGATTATGAAGATGAACCCCACAACAAGGGAAATGCTAATGATGAGAAAGAGGGAAGCCTCCATCATGCTACATCGGTGGCCTGAGCGGGCGGGTGTCTCTTGGCGGCGCGGTGTGTGTGGCTGCGGTTAGTAAACCCTGCAGTCGCACGTCTATTAGCGGTAACCAGGCAGAACGTGCTCCGTTACTGTACTGCCTACTGCTTTTAGAGAGTGAGTACTGTAGTTTCTACTGACTGTCCGTTGGCGTTGCGTGAAGAAAAATCCTGAACTGTGACTGTGTCTTTTGCAGGACGATCAAGAATTTGGCGAGGCACCGGTGATAACAAAACGAGGATCATCTGCATACGCTTACAAGCAAACTAATTTTCCCTAACCGACACCACCACTGCCCGATGTCGTAGGCCGAGCCTAGCCACACAAAATCGGTTCAAAACAGTCCCACCACCGTGAACCGCACCTAGCACCTGCACCTGTAAACTGTAGAGACACAAATCACATTACGATACAAGACGATACACAGCCACCTCGCGTGCGTGTAAGTGCGATCGTGACGCAAAGATACCCGTGCCAATTTGAGATACGGTTATAATCTAGCGAGTAACGTATCCTATCAAACGAAAAAAAGTCTTGGCATAGCAGACTGAAGATGCATCTATGGATATCAAAAATGAAAGAAAAGAATGCAATCAGTTTTTTAAGACAATTATGTTACTTTTTGGTCTTTAGTGCCACAAGAGCTCAATGTTTCATGTCGATTCTTGCACTCGTAATCGGTAAATCGGACAGTTACATCCTTACATTTGATCCACAGCGCGGCAAGGGGATTCCCCTTTATAGTAGGGGTCTAACAACAGGAGGATGGGGCGCAAATTTTGTTCACGTACAGGCATACTACAGCTCTCCCATCTCTTGGCCCGCGCTGGCAAGCGTGTTGCGTGCGACTTTACAGGGTAACTGCGTTCAGTCAACTCCGGCCAAGTTGTCCCATCGGAGTCGAATGACTTAAGCGGAAATCAGTGATTTATACACTCTCTGTTCGTGTGAGTAATGCATGTGAATCAGTACCTTGTAGGTTAAATGTTCACCGCAACGTCAGCAGTTCGCCGCAGTTACTCACAAAAGCTAGTGTGAGCAGCCAGACAGGGCAGAGCGGTGGAAACTGACATAGTCTAGTGACACTGACAGTGTCGGCCTGCTTTGATGAGGGTCGGGCAGGCACTCTTTTTAGTTGACGTTGCTCTATCTGTAGCCCTTGCACTTATAGCGCAGCATATCGTAAATTATGAGGCAAATTGTTTACGTAGAATCAATGACTGCTGGGTAATCACTTCAAGGCTTATTAGATAGAGGAGTAAACTTGACCAGACTGTGTCACAATTTGTTTAATCATGGCTTGCAGTATTTCACACGTCCCATCTGAAATTCTCTGTGATGATAGCCTGGTAAGTGATGAAACCTTCTATCTATGTAGATCATCCATAATAAAAAAGATGACAATTGAATGCATTTAATACAGTAATAGATCATATGCATGAAAGTAAAAAAGGATGCAGTCAGGTTGTCAGTGGTAGAGTTCATATGATGTGCTATTTAAATTAAACTTCAGATATGACAGTACCTGGTAATGTCACCTATTGCTCAGTGGTTTAGAGTGGAATGTGCTGTTAGTGTTAGTTTTAGATATGATTATGCATCATTTCATCCAGTGGCTTGTATTATCTGCCATCACCTGGCACTGTTTGTTTGCTTTTTTTTTCTTACAGACATTGGGCATAAAAACATCAATCCTTATCTGGCCAGATGTTACGGCAAAGCATCATCACCGTTCTTTGTAGGTCAGCATCCTTGGACCTTTCAACCAGACATTTCTGTGGAAGTCCAGTACAGCACAACATCAGCAGGGTTATCGTCAGAGAGCCGTTTTACCAAACAGGTTTTCGCCTTCTGCGCAAGTACCTCTGGAGAGTCACAATGGCTGTACCTCCGTACAATCATGTGACGCAGGTTGGCGATCCAGTCTTGCGAGGAAAGAGCGCCCCCGTCGACCCAGAGGAGATCAAAACAAAGCCTTTCCAAGACCTGGTGCAAAGAATGGTGGATGTGATGAGAAAGACAGGTGGGGTGGGCCTGGCTGGTCCACAGATTGGTGTCGCCAAGCAGGTCTTCGTCATGGAGTTCACCGAGAAACACTTTAAGGGCTTCCCAGAGGACATCCAGAAAGCCAGGGAGATGGCTGTGGTGCCCTTGAAAGTGTTTGTGAATCCTCAGCTGAAAGTTACATCTGACAAACAAATTGTTCTTCCTGAGGGGTGCCTGAGTTTGACGGGATTCACAGCAGCTACACCCCGTGCCCACGAAGTGGAAGTCACAGGTGATGAAAGGAGAGGGATCTTTGTCTCTATTAACCCACTGAAGACAAGTCCCGAGCATACTCGGACAGGTGTCTATGGGAAATGTGTGTTATAGCAAAATCAGCTCATAGATCTTCAGTGGGTTAATAGTATACAGCACATAATGTTTTAGATTTAACTGACATTGTAAGATAAGTTTGCAGTAAACATACATGTATAGAAAAAGCTGTAACCTCTCCATGCATGAGCAAAATGTTACCAACTTGTGTTTAGCTATGGATTTTAAACACTTGTGTATGGATTTATTATCTATACCATACAATCTTTCTTGTCTTATGTTCAGTTCCTCATAGGGTTGATGATATCTTAACTCATCCCCGATATACAGGCAACTCCCATAATGAGGAAGACCTCAGGAATGGCAGTTTTCTTTCATTGTATTGAAATCTTGTTATAGCTAAACAATGAAGTATATAAAGTTATATAGACAATAATTTTGGGACCTTCATATTTACTTTGTTGTAATGAGAGTTTTGTTATGATCATTATAATGGGAGTGCACTGTAGTTTGAATAACAAGCCATTTCCGAGTTCATTTTGTACATGAATAGAAAAAGGTCATTTGTACTGACAGGCATGTTTGTTTGTAATTTCACTAAAATCAAAAGCCACTGTGATATAATGATTGTAAACATGTATTATTGTAATCCTTTATATGGTGCTTATCAGCATACTGTTAAGACATAAAGGTATTTATTCTAAACAAAAGAAGCAATATATGAAAGGATATCAGTGCTTGTCATCAGTGCTTGTCATCAGTGCTTGTTTTATACAACTGAAATGAAAAACAAGGCTTTTTCTGCAGCAGATATGGAAGTTGATGGAAACAAAATCAATGTATTTAGATTTTAAAAAATAATTACAGTACACTATCTAATGTCACTTTTTGCTGACAATTAATGAAGTTCTGAAAGAGAGTTCTGGTAGTTGTCATTAAAGATCATATTTGGATTTAGAGTTATTTGATTAAATTCCTGTGAGTAAGAATAGTACAATTTCTAAATGTATGGCAAATGTTTTTCCTGTCTTTGAATGGACAATAAATGAAACAAAATGATCAGTTGAATTTATGAAAGATTATTTTTATCTTTATCTAAAATTTCACTGTCAATTATTGTGTGATCACCAGGAGAGCATTGATTTTGTTGTTGTTGTTGTTGTAATCAAGATATGGGCAAGACAACCATTTCTGTCATGTGCAAAGTTTTATTCTCCCAAAACATCTAGACAATCATTCTACCAAAGGTATCAGTTGGGGACAGGAAAGCAGATTTTTTTTTTTTTTTAGACAGCAAGTGCTAAGAGATTGACTTATGTATTTTGTTCTTTTGATGCATACATCTCAACATTGTACAGTAACCTGAAGTTTTCACTGTCAGTCAGTAATATTCTATTCCACCATACACTTTGTGCAGGTTTACACAGGCAGACAAGTCTCATAGTCAATGTATTGATGAAAGACTAATGGAGCGAAATTTCATTGTGTTAATATTGAGTTTCTACTTCTCAATTATCATCATCCATTTTCTATTGGTATTTACTGTTATCTAACCCAGGTCTTGACGAGAAAGCCCAGCCAGTCACTTGGCGTGTGAGCGGTTACCCAGCAAGGATACTCCAACACGAGTATGATCACTTGCAAGGAACACTCTACATAGATCATATGGACACACGAACCTTCACTGATCTTCAGTGGCCAAAATGGAATGAAAAATGAAGTACGGCTGCCAGGGAATGCAGAGCCCCTAACCTGCAGATTTCACTTTTTGCGTGACTCTAGGACCATGATGCAATATTACCACGCTAAATACTGTGAGAGTAGATGGGGGGAAAAATGTGCCAGAAACTGCTACTGCTGCTGCTGCTGCTGCTGCTGCTGCTGCTGCTTTATCAAGCATCATCGTCAGTTCAAAAATTCTCTTCAATTTTCCCATATTGCAATTGAATTTGAAATGGTAATATTCTTTTTGTCTGTCCCTCCTATACTCAAATTTCCTTGAACTCTATGTGGATTTTTGTTTAATCTCTCATTCATCATACAGAATTCAGAATTGGCTCATCCTTAGATGGACACGTAACTTGATATGTTGTGCGCTATCTGAGAGATATATTAGAAAAGTGAGTACAGGTTATATTCATAATAAGTTGCAATTTCACACCCATAGAATTAGCCATTTGAATCCAAGCAAGTTACAGTTGTGAGTTCTCACAGAGAATAATGACCAAGGAGGATGCTTGTTTTAACAATCTCAAAGCTATAAGCATTAAATCTTAGCTTTGTATGTTTTATTTTGTATCATCTTCTTTAGAAGGGAGTTTCTGTGATCAGGGTATGCTGGAAATTCAAGTGAAGGTGATTGCATGGTACTGCTTTTTTCTCTGTGTACTCAAGCAAGTCTGAATTTAGGGCCACCACAGTTCATAGGCCACTGTTGCTCCTGTAACAGGATTTATTTGTGAGAATTGCATGGAGCTTGAAATACAGTGCATTCCCGTCATAAGGAAGTCCTCGGGACAGGTGGTTTTCTTTCCCTATACACTTGTATGTAAAATTTCATTAAAGCCGATCAGTAAAATATACAAAGATAAGTAGATGATAATTTTGAGACCTGAAATTTTACTTTGTTGTAACAAGAATTTCGTTATAACTGTGTTCATTATAACAGGAGTATACTGTACTAGAAGTTATATTGGGCCACCACTATACATCATTATTTTTATAAGAATTATATGATATTCAAGCAACTCTAAAGTTTAAGGGAGTTGCTATTATGCAATATTGAAGACACTCGAATCTGTACAGGGTAACCACTATTCACAATGAGGATTGCATTGTGTTCAAGAAGCTCAAAGTTGTATTCAACTGGAGATTGGGTTATTGTGTCACTGCAGTATTTTGCAACAATATAATGCTACAAGCATACGGATAGAAACAGAATAGTTCAGTTCTTACCGACAGAATTTCATTCATCAAGTATCTGGGGATTATGGAAGGCTCTTCATAACAGAAAAATCAAATGAAAGTGTGCGGCAGTATGTGGGGACAGGTATGTGTACAAATTTTAGCAAAAATCTCTTTCAATCGGAACAGGCTGAAACTTTTAATCTGAGTTGCAGAAAAGACAAATTGGCATTTGTATGTATCACTCGACCAATTAAATGGTATACAGTTAATATTAAAAAAAAAACAAAAAAAAACATGTCTACTATCAAGTACTAACAGGTCAGAGATATGGGTATATGAGACTAAGGAAGGTTATTTTCATTTGCAAATTGAAAACCATGTTATGTCATGAACTGAATTGTTATGATTTTGGTTTAGATCAAATAACAAGACAAATTCTTTCCATCCAGCATTGATATGTTATACAATCATGTATCCTTTTAAGAAAATGTAAAAGAAAAAGCAAATCTTATCACAATTGTATTCTACTTTGGCTTTAAAAAGTATTTCCATTATGGGTTTCGTAAGTATTTACAAGATGGAGTGCAAGAATTCTATTATGATCATTTCAGTAAATATTGTGTAGCGATTAAAAAGGGAACATATATAAGATTATTATAATTGAAATTTAATGTCAAATGTGTCAGTAGGGAGAATGTCTTGTAGGTTGGGCAGATTCAGGCAATGTCACTACTACATTATACTAAGTGCTTTTTGAAGAGCAGTATTGCTGATCTTCAACGGTTCATTCAATTCAAATAGGGCATGTATTTACATGACTGTAGTGAAAATAACAGCTACGGCAAAAATATTGTGGCTAATACATGCACTGTGCTTCAGCGTGCATGATATGCAAAGGTTACTGAATTACTATACTTGTGAGCTGAAATTCTGGCAAAGTTATGCTGAATAGGATGTTGGGTAATGCATGTGGCATAAAATGTTGAGATTTGCTTTAAATTGCATGAGTGAATTGCATGTATGGGACATACACCCATTTTTATAGCAGTTTGTCAGCTTAGCAAAATGCATTAAACTCTTGGACAGTAATGCCACATTAATAGAAAATGAGCAAATAAATGTGAAACCACATTAGCTTTTTAACAGCGTCCTCATTTAATGATACAATGTTTGTACAATTCAGTGTCATGTGTGCCGGAGTATGTGTCATACAGTGTAAAATATATGTGTGTGTGTGTGTGTGTGAGGGTGTGTGCATGTGTGTGTGTGTGTGTGTGTGTGTGTTTGTGTATGTGTGTATGTGTCTTTGTGTGTGATGTAGATGTATGTGGATATCTTTGATCATGTAACACTGGTAAAGAGTTTTGTTTTGTTTTTTTCGGGGGTTTTTTTCGTGTTTTTTTTTCCCAGCATAACTATACAGGAGTGGTAGTCTGGAGTAGTCAGTAGTCAGAAGTCAGAGTAATTTTGATGCCTTAAAATCATCATCTAATCACAGATGCAATTCAGGTGACAGGCAACAACTAGAAAGACTTGACAAATTAACAGATTCAAATCTGATCAAAATTATGATCAGATTTGACACACAGATCTAGAGTATTCAACTTGTGTGATGTTTGATTATTAAACAGACACTTTTTGCATTGTGGTCTGAGAAGCTACACCGACTTTGGGCAGAAATCAGACTTATACAGAGGTTATGTTGGTACACTGTATATTTTTGTTGTAGTTTGCAATCTCTTGTTTTCAAATCTTCTTGCTGAAGACTGATATAAACAATGGTTAAGAGCTGGATCTTCCAAACTTTAGATGGGTTTTCATGTGTAAACAAAACACACTTATTATACGTTAGTGAACTGAGCAACCATATATACCATATAACCTGAAAACATTTTGTTCGAATAATATTTAACAAATAATATTTATTCATTTCTAATCAAATAATATTTATCTATTTCTAATCAAATAATACAAAATACAGTACATCAATTCTCTTTGGTATTACTATGCAAACATATGTCATATGGGAACAATTCTTTAAAAGATAACTAAAATAATTACACATTTTCATGTTTCAATATTATTATTATTATTATTTTATTTGGCAGAAAACATACAATTCACAATCAATTACAAAACTCAAAATAATCAATCAATACAATAACACAAAAGTACCTAAACACTGGATGCACCTGAAGGGCTGCCAGGCATTGGGCAAAGTTAACTAAATAACTGTAGTCCGCGGACCGCCCTAACCTATATCCCCTCCAGGCGCATTCAGTGTTACAGATTTATGTGCCACTGATTATCATAATAAAATATTCATAACTATACCGTTTAAAATCTCTTGCATAAAAATACAATCTATGTAAAAATCCTTATATATTTTCCAACAATATCAAATCACAATTTACAAACTCATGATCACACCAATAAAAGGGTGATATAATTATAAAACAGATCCCTTTACTTTCCCAACCCTCCCCTCACTCACTCCCCAATTAAAAATCCAGTCACAAAAAAAAAAAAAAAAATCAACCACCCGTCCCCATCATAATTATTACCTCACAAAATATCTATTCATTAAAAAAAAAAACACCCAAAACCTGGATATGTGTCTCCCCCACACACAATTCATTACATTCACCATATTTCCAAATCATTTATCAATAACCAGTAAAACACCACAATACCAGTTAGAATTCTCTCAACCCACAAAACACCCCCAATCCAAAATTCATATTTTAAAAAAAAAAGAAAGAAACCTCCCCCCGAAAAAAAAAAAAAACCAACCCCCCAAAAACCCCCCCAAAAAACCACCCCCCGAAAAAAAAAACCCTCCAATAAACCCCAAAATGATTCAAAAACACAAAATGGCACTTTGAAATACAATGTCAGTAAAATTGAAACGAACAATGAATAAGACTTGAAAGGAGATCTGTGGCCTGCCTCACAAAGAAGCGAAATCGATCCCAATCCCACGACTGACCAAAAACCATAACAATGCTGCTCAACCCTCCAATAAAGATGAAAATCCCGGAGACCCCCTTTATGCAACTATTGGCACAAAAAAAAAAAAAAAAAAAAACATTCTACAAACATTAATAACAAGTTTAGGCGCGTGGTAACCAAGCCAACAAAACTGAACAAGGAAACCAGCAATATACCACAATCCCTATCCAATCCCAATTTCTAAATTCAACCCATTTTCCCCATGAAACACCCCAAAAAACACACAGAAAAATAATCAATGTGCATATACATAACATGTATAAACATATAATTATAATTATACAATTATAATTATTGTCAATCTGCTGGATTGACTAAATGACAAAAAACCTGGGGAAAATGCAGCTGTTTCTAAAAAAAAAAAAAAAAAAAAAGAGGGTTTAAACTATGACAAACAGGTAAAATCAATGAAGAATTTACACAGATACCAAACAGAAAAAGCAGAGGTAAAAGATTTGTTACAGCCTCCTGGGCTGGGAAGGAATGACGTTTCTCAGACAGAAAGGGGAAGGTAAAAAACAACAACAACAAATTGACTGTCTCACCAAAAAAAGATGTATTACTGCTTTTGTTGAAAACAGTGTTATCAAAAATTAAGGGGAAAACAGCTCGTAGCTGGCAAATCTTAGGCATGAATACAATTCTATATTGTCTGATCTTCGCAGTAAAAGAAAAAAAAAACAATTATAAAATTTCATTAAAAAATTTAACAATTATAAACATTTTAATCAGATTAATGCCATGAGGTATGCATACTTATGTACGCCACCCTATACAGATTATACATTCAAGAATTAACAAACACATATATTCTTTCACTCATACATATTTCATTATTTCAATTAAAATACCTCAACTCTTAGAAAAAAAAAAACTATCCACAAAATTGATTATAGGAAACATACACGTGGACATGAATACATCATTATCATACATATACATGAATACATTTAACGGTGAATGAAATTCATGCCCAAGATAAAATACAATGAATGTCGCTATAAAACTACATGTACTCCACATGAAATCAGTGACATACCAAATCCGACACTTAATGTGTCTCGGCAAGATGGGAATTTAAGTGACTGCACCATGTTGAAAGAGATACAGTAAGGACTGAGTTTCTGAGGTCAGAAGGTAGAGTATCCCACAGCCTGGGGAACTCGTGTATTGCACAGAAATGCAGACCATCTTTACGTGCAAGGAGATGCCTGAACCTCAGGTCATCCAAATGGCGTGGGTTCACCACCACAAGCGAGTTCACAACAGGACACTGAATATGCTTGAACAGACACTTAGTAATGAAAACCAGGGTAAAGTAGGTCCTTCTAGACTTGAGAGACTTCCAGTTCAGCCTTTGAAGACGTTGCTCGTATGACATTTGACCTCGCCTTTGCTTCAAGGCAAGACGCGTTGCTCTACGCTGTATCGACTCAAGTCTGTTGATAGAGCCCACTTTGTGCGGTGTCCAAACGGGAAGGCCATATTCAAGAATTGGGAGGACCAAACTTTTGTACAAGGTGAACACAGCCACTGATGAAAGACCTGAGGCTAGGCTGGTTATCAAACCAAGTAAACGATTCGCTCTAGATATCACGTACCCAACATGGTTATCCCAGGACATACGATTGTTCATGATGACACCCAAGTATTTAATTTCGGATACCTCCTCTAGTTGCGTATCATTGAGGTAGTACTGTGCATGGCCCGGATGTCTTTTCCAGGATATTCTCATGACTTTAGTTTTAGAGGTATTCAGGCTCATTTTGTTTCTGTCACACCAGCCTGTGAAAGCATTGACATCATCTTGGAGAGCCTGTTGATCTGTGAGGTCATAGATTGGTCGAGAAATAACAGTGTCATCTGCAAATAGCGCACATCTCGATGTAACAGCCTCAGGTAGGTCATTGATGAATAAGTTAAACAGGCAAGGCCCCAGGACGCTCCCTTGCGGTATACCTGAGGTAGGCGTCGACCACTCTGAGTATTGTCCTTTATATTGGACACGTTGTAATCTATCAGATAGAAATGAACGGATCCAGAACCAAATATCACCTGAGATGTTATACAGCGATAGCTTTTGCAGGAGGACATCATGAGGCATACGATCAAACGCCTTCGCGAAATCGAAAAATATCGCGTCGATGGAAGGAGGTCTCCGCTTGTCAAGGTCCTGGAGCCAGGAGTGGGTCAGAGTCATCAGCTGGGTAACACATGACTTTTGATGAACAAAGCCATGTTGGAATGGAGTAAGGAGACAATTTGATTCCATGTGGTCAGAGATTGCATTTGAAATCAAAGACTCCATCAGCTTGACGACAACAGAAGTTAACGCGACTGGGCGATAATTTGAAACAACTGACCTATCACCGGCTTTGAACACTGGGACAATGTTTGCCGATTTCCATCCTTCTGGTACAGACTGTTGACAGAGAGACATACTGAACAGACGTTGCAGGATAGGAGATATCACACCCACTGATTTTTTGAGAAGGGTAGGAGAGATTAAATCGGGACCAGGGCTTTTCTTATCCTGCAACTGCAAGATGCCCCTGTGAACTTCCTGAGATGATATTGAAATGGAGCAAAGTTGAGGTAGTGGATGATTACATGAACTCGGACCTTCTGGCAACACACATGGAGGAGGGTAGATTGACTCAAAAAATTCTCCAAAGCTGTTAGCTATGTCACTAGGCTTATTGATGACTACCCCATCTACAAGTAGAATTGGAGGAGATCCACTTTTCTTCCTAGATCTGGTGTATGCGAAGAAACGCTTCCTGTTGTCTGGAAGGGCAAAGAGGGTATTTACATACATCCAGTAGCTCGCGTTGATCGCATTCTTTGTTTCGTTGCGGACAATCTTGAACTTTTCCCAATCATGTGAATCATGTGAATCATTTGAAGACTTTGCACGCTTGAATAAATTGTGTTTTTTTGTGATCAGCTTCTTTATTTCCTTTGTTATCCAGGGTTTCGACTTTGATTTACTAAGTTTACGGGGAATCGCGTCACGTGATGCAGCATGAAAAATGTCAAGGAAACCTTCCCAGCTGGCATTGATGTCACTGGCATCAAAAAAGAGATGCCAAGGAGCTAGCTCAAGGAGACGATTGAAATGGTCAAAGTCAGCTGCCTTAAACAAGAGAAATTCCCGTAGGTTATTCTTGCATGTGTAAGGTTTCAGTGATCTCAGTTTGAAGACGACAGCAAAGTGGTCACTGCACACAGGATTTGGCTCAGTAGCAACGGACGCCAGTAAATCTGGACGATTTGAGTAGAGATGGTCAATAATTGAGCCTCTTGTAGTGTCACAAGTTGACGGCCGTGTGAAAGAAGACACTTGCTGCGATAAATCCACCGCTTCCAGCATAGATAGCAATCTGTTAGCATCAGCATTACAATCGGAGACATCAATGTTGAAGTCCCCCATGAGTAAGATTCCCCTGTAGCTCGACGATACAGACTGAATCTGGTCAATGCTGTCTTGAAGGCGGTCCCAGAAGTCTGCAAGATTGTTTGGAGGCCGATATAGGGTTGCAACAATCCATTTGGAGCCATTGATACATATCTCAGCTGCAACATTTTCCAACTCGGGGTGCTGCAGATTGGGTAACTGTCGAGGGCACAATGCTCCAATCTATGCTCCAATCTAATTTGAGATCATCCACGGGAGAGGGAACCATATAACAGATAAAATGGCAATAGTACAGCAATGACCATAGGAAAAAAATGGAAGTATATTACATGTAGGCCTATATATCTTGGTAAAATCCACCCTTCTAACACACACACACGAACACGCATCTTTCTTGTGTGAATATTAAAGATCAGCATCGTGTATATTATCCTTTAGATATTCAAAGGACTAGGAGGTTCCACGCTGTTTTGAAATCATACTTGTGCTTTGCGCTCTTAAAAAAAAAAAGGTACAATCGGTATTAGGTTTGTGCTTCGGATCTTTAACCACATGACAAAACAGGACTCATCGTGCCTGTACATGTGTATTGGTAGATGCATTTTGCAAGGACAGTGACACAGCTGGGATAATATGATAGACATGAGTTAGTCATATTTATGTCAGGCAGTGCCAACATAAAGAGGCAATGTTGTTTACTAATCGAGGGCCCAGTCAAGCTCGGTTCAAAATACATTCTAGGGGGATGATCTCATAGATTGGAGCATATGCACGAGCTAAGAAGAAATTGAAAAAGAATCAGGAAAAGCACTTAGGAAATGATATGATAGAGTTGGAAAAGTATGGATAGCACAAAGTAAACATTTTACTTTAGAAGGGAATGTTTTGAAAAACGGTCGAAAGTGAATGGCATTCTTGTTTGTCTAAATTACTGAATTGGATGGAATTCATTGAAAAGTTTCCAAAAACTCTTAAACTTAGAAAAAAGCAATGCTATAGATAAACATTACGCTACGACATGGTAAAGTATTAGATCGTGGGAGAGCGCATATGAGAATACATGTACATCTCACAGAGAACGGTATTTTTCTTTTCCAAAGAATCACCGCGATTTGGAAGCATGCTCATAATATGATTGTACAGATTGCAATATGCCGCGCTTTGTAACGATTCGACCAGAGTCATTTTTACGGGTGCACGTCACGAAACCGACACCCACGAGTCATACATCTTACGAGTCATACAGCCCATGAGTCATACAGCCCACGAGTTATACAGCTCACGAGTCATACAACCCATAAGTTCGACACTAAGCTAACAGGCCCACGAGACCGACCCCGTGTTGTATCTGTCGAACTGGTGGGCTGCTTTTACCTAGTGTCGAACTCATGGGCTGTATGACTCGTGAGCTGTATGGCTCATGGACCTGTTTTCAATGTCGAACTCGTGGGCTGTATGACTCGTGAGTGTCGGTCTCGTGGGATGATCATGACCCCCATTTTTACACCATCTGTTGCAATGATTACATTACAGAACATTTTTCAAAAGTCCATTTATTTTTCCTATACGAACAATACGATTGGAATCAAGGTAAAATATTTTAGAACCTCCGTGCACGATTGCTCACGATGACATCACGATAGTGGGACATTTAGAATATGGTAGAGTAAAACTCCTCTTATCTTGATTGTTGAGGCATGCAGCTTTTTGTTATTTTTTTTTACGATTATAAGTTTCAAAGGCATGTATTAATCATCACTTAATTTGTAGTTGTTTCTTGAACACGTGTCAGCAGATCATAACGGAAGTTCCCATCAGTTTTTTTTTTCTCAAAATGCAATTTGTGAATAGGTTCCCTCTGATTTTGCGAACATTAAAAATGAATTATGATTGTGAGGACTCTATAGATATGCTCACGATTACATTCATGGTGTGATTTCACTATTAATGTCCAATGTACTGTCTAGTCTATTCACCAGGAATGTAACACATACACACCTGGGCTGCAACTGCTCCCTGACTTGCCAATGTGCCACTTGAGAAGTACTGCCAAGCTGTTTTGCGACATTAAGACTGGGACAGGATGTTTCCATTTCTGGTTGATCATTATACAAGGACTTATATCGCCCTCACCAGCCCGGTGAAGATATCGGCTGGCTCATTCTGCACAATGTCGTTTGTTCGTGCAGTGTTCTTTTGTGTTTTTGTAAAGTTCAGTTCTTACACAAGTGTTTCTAATTGTCTTAGTTTTTATCCATTCCCATAAGTTTACACCAGATATTGTCCTCGAGAGGATTTATTGGAAAGTTGTTTAATTTGAGGATATGGTATAAATGTTTTCCTTTAAAGTGTATGTGATGTGCCGCCTGGAGAAATGCATATATAGTGGCTTTGGCTTGATGAAAGTTTGTATGTCTATCTTTGAATGGTGGGAGTGTCTTTCTGCATTCTAAAGTGCTTATATTGGCAACACAGTCTTTAGTATTGATCGAAATGAGAAAAAGCCGGCCAGGGGTGCAGGGGGGGGGGGGGGAAGGGGGGAGGGGGAGGGGAGGGGCTCGCCCCTACCCCCACTTTTTTAGATCCCGGAAGTGTCACCCAAAAAAAAAAAACAAAAAAAAAAACATGTGCGTATAAGCCTATTTACACTTGCGTGCGTACAGACAGAAATTAAATTCCTTGCATTTATTTTACATGTACTAATACTGTGTGAACGGCGGATGATGCATGGTGTTCCTTTTTGACCGTTTGGATTGGAATTACTGCCATAAATGTTTTCTTCAGTACACCTACGTGACCCTTAGAACTACGTGGCAACTCATAAATAAATTTTGATTATGCCATTATGGTATTTGAGCAGTGGCGTATCTAGGGAAAACGGCGCCCGGGGCAAGCGCGAAAATTGCGCCCCTAACTTCTGAAAAAAGGGCTTTTTACACTTGTAAATTTTTGCTTAGCCCCGGACTATCGGTGGGGCTAAGGGGGGGCCTTAGCCCCACCGATAGTACGGGACTATCCTTAGCCCACTTTCTGTTTACACTCGTTTTTGCCAAAGTGGGCTAGCCCCACCGATATACGGTACTATCTGGCCCTGCAAAATAGCAGGGGTTAGCACCGCAATTGCGGTGCTAGCACCGCAATTGCGGTGCCAAGCAAGTGAGTGTAAACAGAACGAAAAAATAATCCTGGGCTAAGCGACGGAGACGAAGTGCGACCCTCACTGACCAATCAGAAACGAGGTAATCAAGTGCTGCCGGTGCGTGCGTGTACGTGTACAGTACACAGCGTAATTATGAATATTCATGTGGTTTGGAAAGTCCGGGGCTAAGAAAGACGAGTGTAAAAAGGTCAGTTTTCTCCTTAGCCCCGGACAAGAGATAGTACGGGACTAATTGGCGAGTGTAAAAAGCTGAAAAAATTGGTACGGGACTAACGATAGTCCTGGGTCAGAGAAAGTCCGGGGTTAAGAAACACAAGTGTAAAAAGCCCTAAAGACAGTGTTCAACCGCATCCCGGTAGGGACTTAAAAAAAAAAAAAAGTCAACATGATATGCTTTTTCAAGCACTTGAAAGGGGTCTTTTGAGGGTGACTTAAATGTAATAAATTTTGATCAATTCTGGCGAGCGAGCGCAGCGAGCGAGCCGAAAATTTTTGTATTTCAGCTTACAAAACATGGAATTCTTGTCATTTTTTTGCTTATTAAATCTTACAATTCTAATCAAGATAATAATTTATAGTGACGGCCTTATAGATAACGATTTATACCAACAAACTGAGGACTTGAAAAAATACTCTAAAAAAATTAGTAAGCGCGAGTGAGCCGAAATTCGGATATTTCCGCGTCATCATCACGTTTTGTTCTTATCTTCTTCTTCTTTTTTGACAAATTTTGGCGAGCGAGCGCAGCGAGCGAGCCGAAAATTTTTGTATTTCAGCTTACAAAACATGGAATTCTTGTCATTTTTTTGCTTATTAAATCTTACAATTCTAATCAAGATAATATAGTGACGGCCTTATAGATAACGATTTATACCAACAAACTGAGGACTTGAAAAAATACTCTAAAAAAATTAGTAAGCGCGAGTGAGCCGAAATTCGGATATTTCCGCGTCATCATCACGTTTTGTTCTTATCTTCTTCTTCTTTTTTGATAAATTTTGGCGAGCGAGCGCAGCGAGCGAGCCGAAAATTTTTGTATTTCAGCTTACAAAACATGGAATTCTTGTCATTTTTTTGCTTATTAAATCTTACAATTCTAATCAAGATAATAATTTATAGTGACGGCCTTATAGATAACGATTTATACCAACAAACTGAGGACTTGAAAAAATACTCTAAAAAAATTAGTAAGCGCAAGTGAGCCGAAATTCGGATATTTCCGCGTCATCATCACGTTTTGTTCTTATCTTCTTCTTCTTTTTTGATAAATTTTGGCGAGCGAGCGCAGCGAGCGAGCCGAAAATTTTTGTATTTCAGCTTACAAAACATGGAATTCTTGTCATTTTTTTGCTTATTAAATCTTACAATTCTAATCAAGATAATAATTTATAGTGACGGCCTTATAGATAACGATTTATACCAACAAACTGAGGACTTGAAAAAATACTCTAAAAAAATTAGTAAGCGCAAGTGAGCCGAAATTCGGATATTTCCGCGTCATCATCACGTTTTGTTCTTATCTTCTTCTTCTTTTTTGATAAATTTTGACGAGCGAGCGCAGCGAGCGAGCCGAAAATTATTGTATTTCAGCTTATAAAACATTTTTTTTTCATTGAGTTTTTATTGATCAAATTAACAAGATTACAAAAACATCACAACAAAATTCGAAATGATAAAAGTACTACTACTAATAGATAATAACAAAAAATTAAGTCAAAAAAAATGAAGAGAATCAAAGCAAAGCAGCATAGAATAAAGTCAATAAGAATGTTGTACATGTGCAATGGTACAGTCATAAACAATAATATCGCTTCAATATGTTAAATTCAGCTTATAAAACATGGAATTCTTGTCATATTTTGCTTACTAAATCTTACAATTCTTATCAAGATATAGTGACGGCCTCAAAGATAACGAATTAGAATTTGATACCAACAAACTGAGGACTTGAAGAAATACTGTAAATTAGTGTGCGCGAGTGAGCCGAAATTTGAATATTTCCGCATCATCATCACGTTTTGTTCTCATCTTCTTCTCTTATTTTTCGGAAAAATTCTGGCGAGCGAGCGCAGCGAGCGAGCCGAAAATTTTTGTATTTCAGCTTACAAAATATGGAATTCTTGTCATTTTTTGCTTACTAAATCATACAATTCTAATGAAGATATAGTGACGGCCTTGTAGATAACGATTTATACCAACGAAATGAGGACTTGAATAAATACTCTAAATTAGTACGCGCGAGTGAGCCGAAATTTGTGTATTTCCGCGTCATCATTACTTTTTGTTCTTATCTTGTTTGGTTTGTTTGTTTGGTTTTTTTTTGCGCCCCCTCCCCCGTATGTTTGAAACCGTTGGTGTCCTCTTTTGATCCAATCGGCGATCGCTTCAGAACGAAAGAAATTGCAGCCGCTGCTCCGTGTAACATTTTGCCTGCTAATTATAAAATGGCATGTGTGAACACAATATACATTGTCCTTTTTACCGCGTCATCACCACGTTGTTTTTTTTTTTTTCTTATCTTCTATTTCTACATAAAGTTTGGCGAGCGAGCGTAGCGAGCGAGCCGAAAATTTTTGTATTTCAGCTTACAAAACATGGAGATCTTTTGTGAATACAACAAACATTGTCATTTTGTCCGCGTCATCATCATGTTTTGTTTTGTTTGACCCCTCCCCTTCTCTCTCTCCCCCCCCCCCCCCCCGGGGGGGGGGGGGGGGGGTCCGGGCGAGTTTTTTTGTTTTTTTTTCTTCTTCTTCTATTTTTTTTTTCTTCTTCTTTTTTCTTTTTTTTTTCTTCTTCTTCGTTTTTTTTTTTTTTCGTTTTTTCGTTTTTTTGCGCCCCCAAGGAGTGGCGCCCGGGGCACGTGCCCCCCTTGCCCCCCCCTAGATACGCCACTGTATTTGAGATATTGTATCTTTATCTCAATTTCTTCGTTAATTGTCTTTATATGTCTTCGTACATTATGAGCAACAATGATATAAAATGATATTCTAGTAGAAAATTTTCAGGTGTAATGCAGTGGCCGATCCAGGGGGAGTGCACCGGGCGTCCTCCGCCCCTATTTTTTTTTTTTTGTTGTTGAAACAAAAGAAATAAAAAGAAAAAATGGGTGATGCGTGCGCCCCTTTAATTTTGTAAAGGCGCCCCCCCCCCCTTTACATAATTCCTAGATCCGCCCCTGTAATGGCACTGCTTGATATTGAGAAATTTTAGTAGGCCCTTGTACATAATCCAATAAAAGGAAGAAGTAGTAGTGTATTAACAACAATCTAAATTTGCCGGAAAAACTGGATTGCTTGCTTTTGCTTCAAGTGTAAAAGAAAAAATTAAAAATATTGTTCTTTTTAATCCCCTCAAAAAAAACCCAAATCAGTTATCTGAAAGAAAAAAAAAATAATGAAGTGGTTATACTCAAGTATTATGAGAAATATCAAGGAGCTCGGTGGAGATAAGACCCGTGACCTAGCTTTTATTTGAAGAGGGTAAAGCGCAGGCAGTGCGCTTCCTTTGCTCTTGTTTTGTGGCTAATTCAACACCACCATAGCGCGCAGGCGCATCATCCTGGATTTTGAGGTTGTTGACAAAGAAAATTTTCGCACAGCCGTCCGTGTTCAGCTTGACCTTTATACTGAGATCAGTTTTCAGAAGCATTTGTTCAGCAATGTCTTTAGCTTTTATGCCTCCTCGGCAGAGGGGAAAGTCTGTTGCTGACCAAGCGAGCATTCAAAAGGTATGGCACATTTTTGTCTCGACATCACCGTATTTGTCGCGTATGCAGTCCCATGCGATGTTAACGATGTTTGTGTGTGTTTATCATAAATGTGATGTGGGCAGTGCAGTATGCAGCGAGCAGTGTCAGTGAATAAGCGTGAGCACGCTCGCCGCGCCGCGCCCATACATGGATGGAATTAGTGCGTAGATGTCTACTTAAGTTCCATACTAGAATGTCTAACCACCTGCTAGAATTTTGTTACTTATCACAAATCACAAGCCAGCAAGTTTTATTGTCACAGCGCGTGCAATACACAGTCACAGATACAAGGCAAGTTAAGCATGTCACACACGTTTACACACACCAACACACCCACATAGTGACATAGGATAGGGCTCCCTACACATCATTTCGGTATTCACATAATAATAGCCAGACCAGACGCCGTGCGAAGTGTCAGACAGGTGCAGTATCAAAACTCAACGCGACCGTAAAATTCACGCTGAGCTTGCTCTGTGACTCGTGTTGTGGGCCGCTCCAGTATACAGCCCTGTCGCTACAAGTATAACCGTTACAGTATTTATACAGCGACTGGGCTGTGTATTGCAAAGTAGTTACATAATAACGGCACTGGCCACTGGCACTATCGTGTCGTCAACGACTGGAATTTCAGGAAAGTCCCTTAGTCACAAATCCATCAAAAAATCCCAAATGTTGCCGTCAATAATGCACAATCAACACAGCTCTTCCAAAGCATGCAGGAATTAAGTCTAGTGGTAGTGTTAAAGGGACTGTGCAGTTCTGGTTGAGGTGAGGATTTAGCTTTTAACGTTTTGTGAGATATTCAGAAACCACTCTATGTCAATGAGATGTCAAAGAGCATGCAATTCTAAGGGGTATCAAAAGTTTATCTGATGAAAATTGCTTTTGAAATGGCTGAGATATCCAAAAACAAGGTGAAACAAAGAGATCCCCTGTAATAAAAGTTGTGGCCTGTTGCCTTGTATTATTATCACTTTTTTGGATATCTCGGCCATTTGAAAACCAATTTTCAGCAAATAAACGTTGAATCCTTCTTAAAATTACATGTACATGCTTTTTTATATTTCATGAGAAGTTTCTCATATAAGAAGTTTCCCATATACACAAGCCCAAGTATACTTGGGACTCATCCTCAATGGGTTAAGAATCGGCGTTGCTGAAAAGTGCTTAAAAAAAAAAAAAAAAAAAGTCATTCGGTTTTGTGAGATTTTTTTGCTTGTCACAAGCACAGAGTGTGATGTTATCCGCAAAAACAAACAAACAAACAAATGAAAAACAAATCTCCCTATTTTAATTTGTGCCGATGCAGCACTTGACTACATGTAAATGTACAGGGCAGGGGTTGAATGCAAGTGCCAACTTGCTAGAATTCAGCCAACACAGGCAATGCAACATTCCTGATGCAACCTTGCACAAACAAGGTGCTGCAGTGCATTTTCAGTGACCCTCTGAATGCGCATTGACATTGATTGCGCATAGCACTCAACCGAATTCTGGCCGGGCTGGATGGATTCTGGTTGGTTATCTAAGTGAAATATTTGGGATTTTGTGAAATTCTATGGCGTATTTAACAAAATCAACATTGAGATAAAAATAGTTTAATGATATATTTAACATACACTGTTGTAGATATGATATGTTATTTAAGTTGAAAAAATACAGTGTACATATGCATGTACATGTAGTGCCTGACAATAATTCTCTTGGGAAGTTTTGGGTCATGAGGTCAAAGGTCAGGTTTATGCTATAATCACACAGTTATTTAAATGCTGAAATTACACTTTTTTTCTCCATTATGTTCAAAATGGCTCAATGTATGATTGTATTCTCAACCATTATGGCACACTGACTCTTTTAAACTGTCATGCATTTTCACTTTCAGTTGTTGGATGAAAATCAGCAATTGATCCAGACAATATGTGACTATCAGAACAAAGGAAGGGCTTCAGAAGTTACCCAGTGAGTATGAAACACCCAACTCTTGCAGTCCAATGATAAAGCAATAAAATCCTGATTCATTTAATCATATTGCATTATTTTCCTCTGATTTTCATGAGAGATACATACATTGTACATGTGCTCTTGCATGTATGCTTTATATTCTGGCTCGAAGTTTAATAGTGCAATGCCAGTAAATACAAAAAGATTGTTGACCTTGAAAAGAAGATAGAAACCAAACAGCTTGTCCTCATGTGAATTCTCCATATGATGCTCATTCATTGTATAGAGTTGGTTTTAGATTCTTGTGAAATTGCTTGAAAGTATATACCATTTATCCAGATGCTCACTTTTAAAGTAAATGCCATTGAAATAGTGGTCATTCATTTATCTTTAAGGAAGTGATACTTATCAAAGATAAAATCAGAACCTGAAAAGAGAGAAAGAAAAGAAAATGTCATCAGAAAGCAATAATTTAATGCGCCTCTATTCAAAGAAGAGATAACGGGTTTAGTTTCACAAAGCAAAGTTAAATCTTAACAGTACCATTTGAAGATTGACTGGAAAAGTTACTTGTAGTTTGACTTAATTTGCTGAGTTGAATCAGGTAAAATACTAGATTTCGTGTTAAACTCCATGTACAATAGTTAATGTCTTTTAGAAAAGTCAATAAATGGAGATGTTTTTCTTGAGAGCTGTTAATCTCTTAAATAAATTTTTAGTAATAACTATGCAACAGCTTTTCAGTTTCTCAGACCATGTGCCTTTTCTGCCATGGAGTATGTAAGCAGTAGTATCAAAGAATTTATGATAGCTGCCAGAATTGTCAAACTACATGTAAATACTTTCCCAATAAGGGCAGTAACAGCAATATCAAAATGATGCCACATTCCATTTTTATTTTTCAGATACCAGCAGATTTTGCATCGCAATTTGGTGTATCTGGCAACCATAGCAGACTCCAACCAGGGCATGCAACAGCTTCTTCCGGTAAATTTGGCAGTTATTGGCTTGTTAGCAGAGTGCATTTTGTATGAGACAATGCACCAACTGACAATCAATGATCTTAAGACTGCTGGGCCCGGTTTCATAAAAGATGTTAGGATGTCAACTCTTGCTGGAATGGCAACTTCCCATAGCAACAGCCAATCAGGAAGCTGCATTCTTGTCATTACCATGACAATTAGATTGGTCTACCATTCCAGCAAGAGTTGTTATCATATCAACTTTTTATGAAATGGGGCCCTGATGTTTGCTTGTGCGTGTGTTTGTGTGTTTGTTTGTGTGTAATTTTCATGCATCAGATTTTGTTTTAAATCTACTGTAAATTCAGCAAATTGCACATTTTTTTTTTTTTTTTTTTTTTTTGAATTCTGAGTGTAGAATTCTGGCTTAACTTGTTCCTAGTCATTGATGCCATGCAGTCCATAAATTGAGGTTGTCAGTGGTACTATGTTGTATGCAACTATTATTTGAGCAGAGATATAGATCTGGTGATTTTGATATTTTCATGTGTGCCATGTCTTTCAACCATTCTTGCTCCTTTTCACAAGCTTTTAAAGAAATGGCAAAGAATACATTTTTAATATTTGACGCTAAACTCTTTGCTGCGTCCAATGCAGACCATTCATCTCAGGCAATGCAAAGATACAGACTGGAACATCTGGGGGAAATTGTTTTGACTCTTACAACAACAGTTGGCAGGTTTCTTTATGATTATGATGACTTCCAGTCTTGCTAAAGTGATGAAAGAAAGTTACATGATTTTATACAGTGAGATGTCATGAAAGCACTCTCGCTCTTGTATGAATTACCGAAAGCAGCATAACGCTCTGTTAATCTTATTTTTCCTTGTTTTACTTTTCATATCCAGGCACCCAACCAAGGCAATGTACCTCCAAACCAGCCATATCCAAATGCCATGCCAGGAGGTGGGGGAGGAAATCCAAATATGCCCCCTGGGCCGGGTCCTATGGGCGGAGCAGGAGCTGCAGGTGGAGGGGCAGGGGCAGGTGCTGGGGGTGTTGGTGGTAGTGGTAGTAGTGGTGGTGGCGGTGGCAGCGGTGGCACAAGTGGGGGCACCAATGCCGGAATGCCTAGCGGGCCTGCGGGGATGAGTGGTGGCCCGCCATTGACCAGCTCTGCAGCAGGGCCTTCTCCAGGGCCCCACCCACCTGTCAGCAGCCAGGCACCCAGTCACCCGCCCGCTTCCATGCCCCAGCAAGGCGGGACCATGATGCAGACCCCACCCCCTCAGCAGATGTCCAATGGGCCCATGCCACCCCCAATGCAGCAGCAGCAGCAGCCACAGCAACAGCAGCAACAGCCCCCTGTCACCTCATCCAACATGAGTGCCCCCTCAGTGCCAGGTAATCTGCGCACTTGTATCAATCACTGCAACATCCCGCATGGATAACTCCATGCTTAGGATGATTACATTCTCCTCATTGAGTAAATATCCTGTTTAACCCTGCAAGCAGTTAACCAAGTGTACATCAATATTAGATGGAAAAAAAAAAAGATTTTAGGAAACTTTCACTGGATCTGTCTCCACTTTCAGCTGAGTTTATCCATATGTAGATATTTTCATATCAATTCTTAAAGAAATGGCCTTATGTAATCTTGATGTAGACATAAAAATTAACACCTGCTATTCCCAGAATAAGGAACAAAGTTAAAGGATGTGAACAGATGCAGAAGTAATCTGATGTAAAACATGACGAGGATTTCACATCAGTAGACAACTTCAGCGGACAGATGTGGTTATCCTGTAAAATCCTTGATATGTGATTGATATATTAGAGACACAATATCTCTTTTTGTGATGATCCAAAGATATGCGTTATTTAAATGTGGCATCACTAATCATTTCTTCCAATAGGCTCACGTGGTGACCAGCCACCTGCCTCTCAGCACATGGGTGGGAGTGGTGGTGGTATTACCAGTAATGCTGGCAACCACTCCAACAACAGTGGTGGAGGCGGTAGTGGTAGTAGCAATGGTGGTGGTGGTGGTGGCGGAGGTGGTGGTGTTGGTAACAGTGCCAGTGGTAGCAGTAACCCCACCACCACCTACGGTGGCCCAACATCAGTCTCTGGCGGAGGAGTGGGGGGCGGGTCCCAGTCTCTATCTGGTTACCATGGAAACAGCAGCAGTGGCAGCAACTCTGTGCAGCAATCGAGTCAAGGCATGTTGGATGGTTGTTGTTTCTTCTTCTTTTTTTAGCTTTGTCTCATAAAGATGAACTTCTCTGGAATAGTCCCCCATTTAATATTGCTTTGGGTTTCATGTTTATTTGTTCCCCCTTTTTTTTTCCGTTATAATTTTGCTTGTTCCTGCAATTCCCGGCCAAGGAATGCAATTATTATTAGTAGAGCATTCATTCATTGGTGATTTTTGGTATGTAGATCCTGTAGATTCGTTGCACGGTAGTTTTTAAGTTCGTGGTACTTTGTGCTGCAGTCAGTCTATCTACAAGTTCCTGGCGTATGACCTCATACCTAATCCCCATTCAGTCAACACAAACCAATATTAACACACATGCTGCTTACCACATACCAATTCTATCTGCATACACAAGGCACTCATAATGTTCTAAATAAACACACTCAGACAAGTGACCATTCAGAAGGATAACAGTACTGGTGTTTGTATGTAAATTTGACACATTTTATACCCCTGCCACACGTATCTGTGTCTGTCATTTGGTTGTCTGCCCCTGCGACTTTGATGTGCTTCATAGTGAGTGATACCCCCCCCCCCTTCCCATCCCAAACATGCTTTAATATGTGCCTTTGTTTTATTTACAGCCATCATGTAATCATCCTTATGCAATCAAGACTTCTTTCTTTCCCCAAAGTACCTTCTATACCTCTGTGTGTATGTGTGCAGTCATCATGCAGTAATTCCGGGATTCAGCTTGATTTCAGGTCTCGGAGAAATTGCAAGCTATGAGTGTCAGTCTGATTGCTTATAGTGAGTGCTTATCATGCAAGTTTCTCGTGACGGCTTCCTGTGTACATGGCTGTACCCTTGCCCAATCCCATTCTTGGTGTAAATGCAATCTCCTGCACATCAGCAAAGAGCAAACCAACCGCAACATCCCTGGCCGGAACAATTTTGCAATACTGCGCTGTAACTCATGTACAATTTTTGTTTGTTTGTTTGTTTGTTGTTTTGTGTGTGTGTGTGATCATGGTGATGTCAGTTCCCTTATGTTGAAAAAAAAATGTATGTGTATATTAAATCATTTATATCTATGATGAAAAAAAAAATGTGGCATGTTATGTGTATAGAATATTTATTCATTATTTGCAGCAACATTAACGTAGGCTGAACTAGATGGTCTTCAGAGTTTTTGGCTATAACAGCTTGGACATTTTCAGTCAATGTTCCAGTGTGTATAGTGTGGTCCAAGACACTTCCTTTGTTTTACATTTTTTTTGACATGTAGAGTTTCCCTGCATGTGGCTTGTTCACTGTGTGCGCTGACACACAAGTGAATGATGTTTGCATGTCATTGGTATTGTGTAATATCGTGTACATACAGAAAAGCAGTCGCATTCTCTAATCGTATGAGTGGTTTTGCATTGTTTTTGTTAAGTTTTTTGTTAATTATGTATACCGCATTTTTGAACATTGCAGTCATATTTCTGTTGTGTAGAATTGATACCCTGAACATTAAGTTATTATTGTAACATTGCTCCCCAGTTTGCAAAATGGCCACAAGACATTCCACAGTGATGTTAGTGCCTCTAGTAAGCGACTGATATATTTTGCTGCAACTGCATATTTTGAGTGGTTTTTTCCTTGTACTGTAAAAGTGGATATTTTTGTGTGAGTAATTTTTGGCCCTCAGCCGGTAAAGATGATTTTTTCACATTTTTAATTCCACTGAATCTAGACAGCAACTACTGAAACATATGGCAAGCAAAAATATTCACTTGCTTTTATTTTTGCACTAGTTTCTGGTTGCGCAAAGTGCGCGAAAATTTCCCCTTTTACAGTAAGTGTTGGGGGAAAAAATTAAACCAAAATCTCACAGAATGCAAGAACAAGAAAGGAGTGGTTTAGACAGCAATGAAGAAAGCTGATGTTTGATCATCATAGATTTTAATACGTATTGTTGACGAGTGTCTTTGCTGATCAGTGGATTGTAGACTTATGTTTTGCAGATCTTGCTAGCAGATTTGATGCACCTTGAAGGCCTTGGGTATTCCAGATTTTTCAATAGATTTCCAAGCTTCTGACATCTCAAAGTGACATATAATTTAATGCCATTTGCAGTTAGAATCTGTTCTAGAGAAAACATGCATATCACATTCTGTAGAGTATCAAAGTTTCCTTTGCTTTTGTGTGTTTGCATGATGCAAGACTTAGCATTTTGTCCTTTTCTGTTGGGATGTAATGGTCCAGTTTTTAACATTATGCATTTTCATATTGGGGAAAACTGTGCAATATGAAGCATAGATTCCGATCACATTAAATTGAAGTGAAGTAATCCCAAAATCTGATGTAAATGTAATCTTTGGATGAGAATGAAATACGGTCAAACCTGTCTATAGCAGGCACCCACGGGATACGAAAAAAGTGGCCATTGTAGACAGATGGCTGCTATAGACAGGGTCGCTAACATGGCTTTTCTCTTGGGGGGAATTGTGTGTAGTGGTCACATACAGCAGGTGGCCGCTATATATGGTGGTCACAATAGACAGGTTTGACTGTGCCAATATTTTGAGACGGTATTTATAATTTATACTGATAAATTAAATCCATTCAAAAAAAGATAAACACAGAAAAACCAGGAAGACAGGCCATGTTATATGTTTTCTATTTTTTTTTCCTTTCATTGACATATTGCAGGGGGCATGATGCCACCAGGTCCACCACATTCTCAAGCCAACCAGCCACAACAGCAAGCTCCTCCTCCAGGGCCACAGCAAACAAGCATGGGCCCGCCACAGTCCATGGCACCACCCAACCAGCCGCAACAACAACATCCAAGCATGGCACCACATCCACAACAGCCCATGGTACCACAGAGCCAACAGCAACAACACCCT